>NC_044036.1:48695866-48997717 GCF_901765095.1 Microcaecilia unicolor
TTTGATCCTTCTCTGTTCCTTTTAGGTATATATAAATCAGAGCACATGGCTCTGCTCTCGCTTCTCTTCCTTTTTCTTTCTCTGCACACACACACATCTTCAACCACCAGAGCCCCTGGCTCTGGCCTCCCTTTCTCCTTCTGCCCTACCCCAAAGCTTTCTCTCTCAGAACACATGGCTCTGCTTTCTTAGGCTCTTTCTCTGCACACACACATCTTCAGCCTTACCCCAAGGCTTCTCTCTTTCTCTGCACCCCCCTCCCCCTCATTCTTACTTTTTCTCTCATTGATTCTCATCTAAACCCACAGATACAGCATTGCAATATTTATCTGTACTAAGTGCTGTGAGCCTATATATATATATATGCAAATATAATATACTTTCTATCCAAAACCGTGTGGATTGTGCATTATTGAAAACTCACTGCCTCTACGGACTGGACCCGGGATCATACCTAGACAACGAATGTAGACAACAGAGAGGGACAAAAACCTCAGTAAATCAAGTCCATAGTTAGGATTATTGTTTTCCCTATGTATAACACTTTGAACTTGTCTACAATAAGGCCACCTGATATTTGGATGTCCAGTACACTTTCTGAGAGTTGAGAGGTTATAAAAGGGACCAGCTTGAGCTGTGAATTGTCCTTGGTTGCCTGAGGTTTGAGCTACCTATAGCCCCCTGCCAGATGACCCATTGTAATTAAGGTGGTCCTGAAGTGTCAAACCCAGTAGATACAGACAATAAGCTACGACATTGCATCAGTAATTCTAGGAGCCAGAAACTCAGCATATTGGGTTGTCCAGTGTAACTAAGGCTCAGCTAGGATACAGTCCACCCATGGCTGAGGTGAGACTGTATTAAGATCAGTGCAGTGGAAATCACCAATTAACCAGTTCAATAAATGTTCCAGTTATTCTTAATCCTCTGAGTTTTGTGTGGTTCCTGGGTGGATGAGGACAGGACCTGGACCCTATTAAATACCAGTCTCTTGAACCCCCCCCCCCCCCCCCCAACCCAGGTTATTGGACTGGGTTACACAACTATTGTCCATTCTCACCTTCAGTGTTGGAGGGGTGGGAACCTTGGCTGACCCTAGAAACTATACTAGATCTGGTCCCAGCTTATCTTTATTCAGCCATGGTCCCTTTTCATCTTCACCACCAGAGAGGGAGGAATCTTTGCTGACTCCTCCTTTTATGCCTAGCATCTCTTCTTGGCTGCTAATCTCTACACTGATCAGGTGGGCTCTTACTCTCCTCATTCTTCTTCTGACATGCATATCTCGAAATATATTGATGAAATATTTTTTATTTAACCATTTGGGACTGCCACATTTTCTAAAGCTTTCTGAATAAGAACATAATAAGTGTAAGAAAACTGATACTTTAGTGAGCAATTTCATATACTGTTAAATCCCTGATACTGGGAGAATGTGGCAATCAGTCACCAACTGAGGAAGGCTAAAGATTTTTTCTTCATTTACATGATTAGATCCTTCCATTTGATTTAAGAGCATTGCATTAGTAGTCTGCACCTATTACTTATTAAATATATCCTTCCTTATGAACAAAGGCAGTATTAGTATCAGACCTGACAAAATAAGGGGCCTGTTTACTAAACCATGCTAAGCAGTTAGTGTGAATGTTAGAGTGCAGTAGCTGTTAGTGGACCCAAACTAATGCTAATACATGCTAAAATCATCCAATGTACTAAAATTCTCACACCGTTCAACATGGGTGGAGGTGGGATCTAGGTAGATCATGGGTGGCGATGAGGCATGACCAGCCATAACAGCTAGAGCATATGATGTTGCCACACAATAACTCTCAGGGTTGCCAGTACCACAATTGCACTTAATGCTACTTACAACTGTGGGTAAAATCTTACTGCACTTTAGTAAATAGGCCCCTAAGCAGTGATGTACTGGAGCTGGCTCGCACCGGCTCGCGAGAGCTGGTTGTTATTTGTTTTTTAACTTTGTGAGACAGATGTTGCACAAGATCAGCTGGTGTAAGAGCAAAAGCATACACTACTGGACTGAATGCCATACTCTCTCACTTCCCTGCCCCAATGTGTTCCAGTATCTCTCTCTTCCTTCACCGTTCTGCTTTGTCCCAGTGGCGTTCCTGGCCTGGATGGCACCCGGGGCGGAGCGCCGATGCGCCCCCCCTGGGTTCAGTGCGCCCCTCCCCGCTAAATGACACCTTCCCCCCCTCCGGTGAAATGACACCCCCCCCGGGTGCACGCCACTGGGGGGTGCCGCGGCGCGCGCCTGCTCCGAGTTCGCTAAACTTCGCTTCGCTGCAGCTCCCTCTGCCCTGGAACAGGAAGTAACTTGTTCCGGGGCAGAGGGAGCTGCAGCAAACGAGCGACGAAGTTTAGCGAACTCAGAGCAGGCGCACGCCGCGGCACCCCCCAGCGGCGTGCACCCAGGGCGGACCGCCCCCACCGCCCCCCCCTTGGTATGCCACTGCTTTGTCCCCCCCCCACCTTGCATCTGCTCCCTCCCCTCAAACCTGTCCTAGTCCTCCTGCTCCTTCCCAGTACAGCCACGATGAGCAGGAACTAAAAACAGTTGGAACAGAATCCTGTGCTGCAGTGCTTCCAGTGGGGCTCTGCCAGGACTCCCTCCGACGTGCTTCCTGCTGCCAAAGGGACATTCCTGTGAACTTGACTCAAAGCACTACTTTCCAAGGCTCTGCACCCGCTGTTTCTAATTCTTACTTACAGTGGCTGCACTGGGAAGGAGCTGCAGGACTAGGACAGGTTTGAGAGGAAGGAGCAGATGTGGGGTGGGGGTGGCAAGAAGGGACAAAGCAGAACAGGGAAGAAGAAGAAGAAGAAGAAGAAGAAGAAGAAGAAGAAGAACTCATCAGGCAGGGGAGGGAGAGTAAGGCACTCAGTCCAGCCACGGAACAAGAATAGGATTGGGAGCAGATGGTGGGGGGGGGGGGGGGGGGGGGAATGGACAAAGCTGGACAAAAATCGAGAGAGAGAGAGAGGGGATGATGGAATATGTGAGGCAAGGGAGGGAGAAGAAAGATGGCACACAGTTTTGGTTTGGGAGAGGGGATATGCTGGACACTATGAAGAAGGGAATATGGAGGCAAAGGGCAGTTCAGAGGAGAGGAGGTGGACAGGGGGGGCAAGAAGGGACAATGTTGGATGGGGAAGGAGGAGGGAGTGAGAGAGAGAGAGAGAGAGGGGGGGGGAGATGCAGGAATACATGGAGGAAACTAGGCCCAGCAAGACATGGGCTCAGAGCGCTCAATTGTAGGAGCACCTAAAACTTGTCGCAGTGGATTGGGCCCTTCACACCTGCCACCACGTTTCACCCCACCCCTTCCTCTGTATCTGGGACACAAGCAACTAACACTTCCTTACTTCCTTCCTTTCTTCCCTCCCTCCCTCATCCCACCCGCTACCTAAACGGGATAGTGGGTGGAAAGAGAGATTGAGGAAGACGCTGGAGTGGAGGTGGGTGGAAGGAGAGATCGGAGGTAATGCTGGAGAGGAGGCGGGCAGCAGGAGAGATTGGGAAGAAACTAGAGAGAGGTGGATGGAAGGAGAGATCAGCGGAACATGCTGGAGAGAAGGCCATATGAAAAGAGACATCAGGAGAAGATGCTGGAGAGGAGGCCGGGTGGAAGAGGAGATCAGGGGGAGACACTAAACATGGTGGAAAAGTAGATGGGAGGATGTACTGGACATAGAGGAAGGTGGAAGGGAAGATCGGGGGGCATGCTTGACATAGTGGAAAGGGAGATGAGAGGATGTACTGAACATGGAGGTAGGTGACAGGGAAGATCAGGAAGAGATAACTGGACATGAGGGACGGGAAGACAGGACAGGTGCCTGAGATGGATGGAGAAAGGGAAATGGGAATTGATATACCTTATTTCTGTGGTATTTTGCAACTACATTCAAAGCAGTTTACATATATACAGGTACTTATTTTGTACCTGGGGCAATGGAGGGTTAAGTGACTTTCCCACAATCACAAGGAGCTGCAGTGGGAATTGAACCCAGTTCCCCCGGGTCAAAGTTCGCTGCACTAACCACTAGGCTACAAGGGTGGGGGAGAGATGGAGAGCTAGATAGAAACAGTAAAAAGAGGGAGATTGAAGACTGGAGGATCAGAAGGAGATGTGAAATTTGAGAGGCAGAAAATAAATTGGAGTGTGAAAAATCAATGAGGAAATGAAGAAGATAGGTTGCAAAGAACAAATCATAAAGAAACTTCAAACCACTCAAAACACAGCAGCCAGGCTTATATTTGGTAAAGCATGTTTTGAAAGCGCCAAACTCCTCCGAGAAAAACTGCACTGGCTCCCAATCAAAGAGTGTATTGCCTTCAAAATCTGCACCTGGTCCATAAAATTCTTTACGGCGAAGCCCCGGGATGCATGACAGACCTTATAGACCTGCCAATTAGAAACACAATGAGATCAGCATGAACATACCTAAATCTTCATTACCCAAGCACCAAAGGACTCAAATACAAATCAATGTATGCATCCAGCTTTTCCTACTTAAGCGCACAACTATAGAACGCTCTGCCAAAAACAGTAAAAACAACGTATGACCACCTGAATTTCCAGAAAGAACTAAAAACAATCCTGTTCAGGAAGGCATATCCCACTGACCCAACATAAAAGTGTGAACACATACAACACAACAAAACCAAAGATTGCAATGGACACACCCCAACCTCCCACTTCCTCCCTAAATTTCCCCAATGTATCTACCATACTTGAACCTTATTCTATCATAATAACACCTTGTATTTGTTTCATACCGGAACTGGCGAACGCCATAACGGTCCTATGTAAGCCACATTAAGCCTGCAAATAGGTGGGAAAATGTGGGATACAAATGTAACAAATAATAATAATAATAATAATAATACAGACAAGAAATGGCAAATGGACAGCATACTAAAAGGATAGAAGAAAGAAGAAGCAGAGACTAGGACCAATATGATTAGAAAAAAAAACATCAGACCAAAAAAAGGTAGAAAAATAATTGTATTTTACATTTATTGATTGGAAGTGTCAATTTTGGTAACTGACATCTGCTGTGTTTATATTTTGCACATTACAGGAGCAAATGCATCTCTTTCAATTTCTCTGGTGTTGTGCTGCATCCAGAATCTGGCCTTTTGAAGTTTCATGTTAATTTTGTCTACATATTTTTACTTTTAGTTTGTGGTCACATTCTGTATTTGGAGATGGTCTATTTGTGTTCTGCAAGTGTGACTGAGGTCAGTTATTCTACTATAATATTCCGGCTTGTTCAGTTTCTTCTCAATAGGGCTCACTGTGATATTTATGATTTGTACTAACAGAATGCATAATACAGTTATGTACATATCTACGGTTGTGGGGTGGGGGGGGGGGGGGGTTGAGAAAGAGAGAGAGAGAGAGCCTCTTGTTAAACATTTACCAGCACACCACTGCCCCTAAGTGATGTGCATGTAGGGAATAGAAATGCCAGGTCTTGATTCATTATTTGCGTACAGGCTCGTTCTGCAGAATACATTGAGAATATGTCGAATAACAATGTACTTTTCCAATTTTTTCTTTTACAGTCAGGATTAGAAAATGGATTTGAGCAAACAGTTACGCTTCACAATTTTCATTGGTTACTTAGTTGTGTCAGCGTTTGCTATTTGTCACAGATGGCTTTACAATTAATGAAGCATTCAGCTTTAAGCTATAGTAATACATGAATGCTGTTGCTATAAGAAATGTCTTATAGAAGATAGCCAGAGGTTCAGTTCTCAGGGTAATATAGTGGTCTACTTACTAAATCACTTTAGGTGTTTAACACATCTTTTAGTATTAACTGTTAACATAGAGTGCAAAAAAACCAAAACAGTATATGCATATTCTCTGCCATGTTAAACAGATAGGAGGCAATTCTGTAGCTTGGTGCCACCATCTAGGCGTGCCAACATGCTGAACACCAATTCTGTGATGGCAACTGTTCAAGATGTCCTTATGGAATACTAGCATAAACCTGAATTTGCATGCTTAAATTTAAGCATGACCATTTATGTCAGGTCATATCCATTTACATCTAAGTACACCATGCAAGGCACAAAGCTTGTAGTATTCAAAGCTGGAGACACACCTATAGCCTGCTCATGTTACACTCACATATACACTCCCTTGCAGTTACACGTTATCCCCCTTATTCTGTAAAAGTCGCCAAAAATTGTGCATGCCCAATTTAATTAAATAAGCTAATTAGTGCCAATAATTGACTTTTTAACAAGCAATTATTGGCACTAATTAAATGTAATTAAACTTTACATGCGTAAATTTAGGCACAGGAGCCATACCTTAATTTTATGCACAATCTGAAAAAGGGGGTGCAGAAATGGGAGGCTCATGAGCAGAATGAGGGTATTCCTAAAATTCACACTTCTTGTTATAGAATAACAGTGATATACACTTATATTTGCACCATGTTTCAGTTGGTTCAAATGGCCACACCTAAAGTTAGACACGATTCCTGGGCATAAACACTGTTCTGTAAATCATGCCTAACTTTTTTGTCGCCAATTTTTTGACCCCATACATAGAATTTAGTACTTTAGAAAACTTTGAAGACTAGCACCTAGTGCGCCTACATGCATAACTGCTAATTTTGGTACCTCTGACGCATGTAGTGGCACGTTAGTCTAGGTCAGAATTGGCCATGGATGTGGAGAAACTACATCCACTATGAAAGGAACAACACAACAAACTGTGACCGTATTATCGAAACGAAAGATGGATGCCCATCTTGTTTTGATAATATGGGTTTCCCCGCCCCTTCGCCGGGATGTCCTGCGAGGACGTCCTCAGGAAAACTTGGGCGCCCCTTTCGATTATGCCCCTCCCTAGGTTTAACCAGGCCGAATCCTCTCCTGCCCAGTTAAACCATTTCAAATATCAACCCTATAGCTTTTAATATACAAGAGAACAAACTGGGCACATTTTAGCCTCAGTTTCTGCAGCATCTCTGAGACTATTTTGTAAAGATACAGATACATTGCTTCGGTCTTCACCGAGGAGGATTTGGGGGGGACACCGGTGCCGGAAAGAATATTTGAAGCGGGGGAGTCAGAGAAACTAAACAAATTCTCTGTAACCTTGGAGGATGTAATGGGTCAGTTCAGCAAGCTGAAGAGTAGTAAATCACCGGGACCTGATGGTATTCATCCCAGAGTATTAATAGAACTAAAAAATGAACTTGCGGAGCTACTGTTAGAAATATGCAATCTGTCCCTAAAATCGAGTGTAATACCGGAAGACTGGAGGGTAGCCAATGTTACTCCGATTTTTAAGAAAGGTTCCAGAGGAGATCCGGGAAATTATAGACCGGTGAGTCTGACGTCGGTGCCGGGCAAGATGGTGGAGGCTATTATTAAGAATAAAATTGCAGAGCATATACAAAAACATGGACTGATGAGACAAAGTCAGCACGGATTTAGTGAAGGGAAGTCTTGCCTCACCAATCTAATGCATTTTTTTGAGGGGGTAAGCAAACATGTGGACAATGGGGAGCCGGTTGATATTGTATATCTGGATTTTCAGAAGGCGTTTGACAAAGTGCCGCACGAAAGACTCCTGAAGAAATTGCAGAGTCATGGAATCGGAGGTAGGGTATTATTATGGATTAAGAACTGGTTGAAAGATAGGAAGCAGAGAGTAGGATTGCGTGGCCAGTATTCTCAGTGGAGGAGGGTAGTTAGTGGGGTCCCGCAGGGGTCTGTGCTGGGTCCGTTGCTTTTTAATGTATTTATAAATGACCTAGAGATGGGAATAACTAGTGAGGTAATTAAATTCGCCGATGACACAAAATTATTCAGGGTCGTCAAGTCGCAGGAGGAATGTGAACGATTACAGGAGGACCTTGCGAGACTGGGAGAATGGGCGTGCAAGTGGCAGATGAAGTTCAATGTTGACAAGTGCAAAGTGATGCATGTGGGTAAGAGGAACCCGAATTATAGCTACGTCTTGCAAGGTTCCGCGTTAGGAGTTACGGATCAAGAAAGGGATCTGGGTGTCGTCGTCGATGATACGCTGAAACCTTCTGCTCAGTGTGCTGCTGCGGCTAGGAAAGCGAATAGAATGTTGGGTGTTATTAGGAAGGGTATGGAGTCCAGGTGTGCGGATGTTATAATGCCGTTGTATCGCTCCATGGTGCGACCGCAGCTGGAGTATTGTGTTCAGTACTGGTCTCCGTATCTCAAAAAAGATATAGTAGAATTGGAAAAGGTACAGCGAAGGGCGACGAAAATGATAGTGGGGATGGGACGACTTTCCTATGAAGAGAGGCTGAGAAGGCTAGGGCTTTTCAGCTTGGAGAAGAGACGGCTGAGGGGAGATATGATAGAAGTGTATAAAATAATGAGTGGAATGGATCGGGTGGATGTGAAGCGACTGTTCACGCTATCCAAAAATACTAGGACTAGAGGGCATGAGTTGAAGCTACAGTGTGGTAAATTTAAAACGAATCGGAGAAAATTTTTCTTCACCCAACGTGTAATTAGACTCTGGAATTCATTGCCGGAGAACGTGGTACGGGCGGTTAGCTTGACGGAGTTTAAAAAGGGGTTAGATAGATTCCTAAAGGACAAGTCCATAGACCGCTATTAAATGGACTGGAAAAATTCCTCATTTTTAGGTATAACTTGTCTGGAATGTTTTTACGTTTGGGGAGCGTGCCAGGTGCCCTTGACCTGGATTGGCCACTGTCGGTGACAGGATGCTGGGCTAGATGGACCTTTGGTCTTTCCCAGTATGGCACTACTTATGTACTTATGTACTTATGTACTTATGTACTTATGCACTGAAATATATCCCTTTTGTTCTTAATGAAAATATTGTAAACTAGGTTTACCTTGGTGTTTATCCCTTATGTCTAAAGTGCAACAAAAAATTTTTAATGATAATTTAACATCATATTTTACTTTATTTAACCTAAATTTTAATTTGTGTTATTTTTTTTTAGAAACTGTAAACCATCTAGATGTATTATTTACAATTTTGGTATGTCAAAAAGTAAATAAATTATAAACTGCTGTATAGAATAGCTCCAAAATGGTTGCCTACTTGAACTGGTATTTATACATTCAGGGACAGATTCTATAAATGGCATCTAATTTATAGATGCATCCAAAAAAGCTCTTGGTACTATTCTATAAACCGCATAGGGCTAGGGAACATGCCTACATTTAGGCACTGCCATTCATGCCACTGAAAACCTGGTGTAAATACCCACATCTAAATGTAGGTGCATTCCCCCAAATTCCATAGCCATGCACGTAAATTTGAGCAATGTCTCCAACATGCCCACATTCCTGTCCTTTTCAGCTACACCCGTTAGAATTTACATGCACATCTTTTTAGAATATGTCTACAAAAGCATGCATACATTCCAATTATTGCCAATTAGTGATGATAATTAGTTGTCAGCCAATTATCATCAATTAAGGTACATGCATAGATTGGGCACACATCCAATTTAATGTGTGCCACTCATCGAACATTATATAGAGTCTCAGGGTTAGGAGGCAATTCTACAACAGGTCATCAAAATTTAAGTGCCTACTTTCTGTGGTTGGTGGGCCTATTCTACAAGAACACTTACATTCATAAGTTTTCTTATAGAATACTAGCATAAACTTGCATCAACATTCCTACATTTAGGTATGCACACTTACGACCAGGGGCGTATCTGTGTAGGGCCACAGTGAGTCTGACGTACAATGTGCAGTGACGTCAGACTCCGAAAGTGGATTGAGGTAGCAGCGCCAGCTTCTTTGAACAGCATAGAGTGACGGAGCCTAGGACGAAGAAGAACTTAAAAGCGGCAGGAAGAAGCAGACCTCGGCTGGCAGGGGTTGGGGTCCCCCGCCAGCAAAGGTAGGTAACGGCGGCAGGGGGGGGTTGGCAATGGTGGCCAGGGGGGGGGGGGGTCGGAAATGGCAGCGGCGGTGGCGGGGTGGGGGCTATAATGTGCCCTCTCACTCTGGCTCTGGCCCCCGCTACCACCAACTTTCAGATACGCCCCTGCTTATGACAGGTAAATGCAAGTGCCTAAATGTGACATTTATACACAAAAATTACATTATTCTATAAACTAAGCACATAAATGTCAGCAGGGCCGGCATTAGGGGGGGGGGCAAATAGGGTAGCTGCCCTATGCCCCACAGCTCCATGGGGCACCGTGGTCCAGGCATCTCTTCCCCTCCCCCCCCTAGTCTGTCTCTTTCTCCCTTCCCAATCTTCTTTAAAAATGTATTTACCTTCTCAGAGGGGCCTCCACCTAGCAGCCATTCTCACTTGCTCCTTCCAGCTGCCCCGAAGCTTTCCCTCTCTGCCTCAATTTACCCCCCTCTGTTGCAATTTCCTGTTTCTGCCTGGGCGGATCGTGGCAGACAGGGAAAGCTTCAGGTCAGTTGGAGGCAACTTTTGAGGATGGCTACCATGCTGGGGCCCCTCTGAGAAGGGAAATAAAATTTTTAAAGAAGACCGCAAGGTGAGGGGAAGGGAGACAGATGGACTGTGGTGGGGAGAAGAGGAGGAGATGCCCAGACCGTGTAGTAGCAACGCAGGTGGGGTAATTGGGGGGGGGGGGGGGGGAATCAGGGATCAGTGGCCCTTTCCTTAATTTTTGCCCTGGGCCCCACCATGTCTAAAACCAACCCTGAGTGTCAGTCTCACCTATGTCCCTCCTCCCCTGTGAATGCCCTCATTGTATTTACATTTTAAGTCATTGTAGCATGGAGATGTAGAATAGCAGTTATTTTTATTACATTTGTACCCCGCGCTTTCCCACTCATGGCAGGCTCAATGCGGCTTACATGGGGCAATGGAGGGTTAAGTGATTTGCCCAGAGTCACAAGGAGCTGCCTGTGCCTGAAGTGGGAATTGAATCAGTTCTTCAGTTCCCCAGGACCAAAGTCCACCACCCTAACCACTAGGCCACTCCTCCACTGCACCATTTATATGCCCAAGTTTGCCTTTACAGCTGTGGATGGCAGCGTTCTATAAATTTAAGCATGCAAATGGTGCTTAAATTTATACAACCATTTGTGGAATGAGGGGGGGATATTTGGTAAAATACGGGGGGGGGGGGATATTTGGTAAAATATTTGGTAAAATACGGGCTGATTCCTACCCATCTGTCAAGTACAAAACTTATTATGGATCCAATTTCTCCTTCCTGGGCAGCCAACTCTGGAACGCTCTCCCTAGACCTATCCGAGCAATCCATGACCACCTATTCCAGCAAGCCTACCCAAAGGACCCATATTAATCCTATGAACCCATCTACCTTACATATACCGAAGAGAAAACAACATTGACCCAGACTATCTCCCACCTTACCTTCCTCTCTATCACCTGTCTCTACCTACCCATTCATCCTATTACTACCCATCCATCCTATTACTATGTTTGTACTTAATTTCCTACTTTACATAACAAAATTATGTGTTACCTATTACTATGTAAGCCGCATTGAGCCTGCTTTTAGTGGGAAAGTGCGGGATACAAATGCAATAAATAAATAAATAAATAAATGTACAAAGGCAGTGATGCCTCAGAGCAGTCTAACTTTGTGTGGAAGGTAACAAGCAGATAATTTCATAAAAACCCCATCAGTGTATGTGTTGAATTCATTAAAACAGTGCAACATATTCACCTATGGACCTTGAAAGCCTGGCTGCCCTGTAATAAAATTACCTTTTAGTTGCTTTGTTAATGTGCTAGATACATCCAACAGACTGTACAAGTTAGTAATCTGCTAATATACTTGTCATAGCACGGGGGAGGAACATATGGCACTGTTTTGTATGACTTTCCTCACTTCTTATCAAGAACCTCTTCATTTTATCAATGTATTTTGTCTTCTCGAAGTACAAGCTCTCTAGTTATTACTTGGTTCATGTAATTGTCATGAAGCAAACTAAAGATGGTTTTAAAAAATGCTATGGAGAAAATATTAAAAACTGTTAGGAGTGAAATTTAATTGAGCTTCAACTTAAATCCATGCAAGGTCCTTTAAAGGAGCAGCAAACTATCTATGAAACACCATTTTGCATAGGATGTTGAGGTCAGCATTAGGGCATCCAGGTCAGAATGTTCTCAGTTCCTCACGGTATTTTACAAAAGGCTCTGCTTAGCCTGGAGCCTTTTGTAAAATATGTATAAAGAGACTGCAAAAACACATGTATTTGCCTGCAGGTACAGCAGGAGCAGTAATTTCAAGAGCCTAAATATGCAGAAAAAGAGCATCACGACATTTTCCACATATAATAAATACTTATAATAAAGCTTTGCCACTATGGGGTCGATAATCAACGTGGTTTAACCAGCTAGAAATAGCTCCTGGCTGGTTAATTTGCCTGTTTGGGAATAATTGCTAATTTTCACTGGCATTTAACTAGTTAATGCCGCTGAAAATAACCAGTTAGCATCAAACTGCAAACAGGCTATTTGGGGGGCATTCTGGGGATGAAATCGACACTTGGCTGGTTAAGTGCCAATATTTAGCACTTAACCGGCCAAGTTAACTGCAAAAGTAGGATCACATAAAAGACTGTCTTATCTTTATGTGGTAACCCATAGCCGGTTAAGGGCCCCTTTTATAAAACGGCAGTAAGTCCAATATGGGCTTATCGCTCACTAAAAAGGAGGTACTGCCAGGCTACTGCAGCAGCCCAGCAATAGTTCTCACCCCCAGCATGCCTTTATATCTGGCGCTACAAAATATATTTATTTTTGTAGTGCCGGTATGTACCCGGCAGTAATCAGGCAGCAAAGTGTACTGCCCAGTTACCTCTGTGTTAGCACTGGAGCCCTTATCATCTCCTCAATGTATGGCAGTAAGTGCTCCCCCCCCCCCCCCCCCCCCACACACACACAATGGCCACGCGGCAAGTGCTTCTATTGCTGCAAGACCATTTCCTCAAAAAAAGAAACACCTGCCTTGTACTTGCTGTGGTAAAAGGGGGCCTTGCACATCAAAAACACGGGCCGACGCCAGTGTAGGCCCCCTTTTGCTGCAGCTTGGTAAAAGGGACCCCAAGTGCTGAATATTGGACTATGCATTAGCCAGCTCCACAAAACTGGATATTCAATGCCGTAGCCCGGACATGACCCAATATTGATAAGAGCATAAGAATAGCCATACTAGGTCAGACCAATGGTCCACACAGCCCAGTATCCTGTTTCCAACAGTGGACAAGCGAGGTCACAAGTACCTGGTAGAAACCCAAATAATAGCAACATTCTATGCTACCAATCCCAGGGCAAGCAGTAGCTTCCCCAAATCTGTCTCAATAACAGAGTATGGACTTTTCCTCCATGAACACGTCCAAACCTTTTTTAAACCTAGATATCCTAACCATTGTCACTATATCATCTGGCAAAGAGTTCCAGAACTTAACTATTCTTTGAGTGAAAAAATAATTTCTTCCTATTTGTTTTAAAAGTATTTCCATGTAACTTCCTTGAGTGTCCTCTAGTCTTTATACTTTTGGAACGAGTAAAAAATCGATTCACTTCTACTCATTCTATACCACTCAGAATTTTGTAGACCTCAATCATATCTCCCCTCATCCATCTCTTTTCCAAGCTGAAGAGCCCTAACCTCTTTAGCCTTTCCTTATATGGGAGGAGTTCCATCTCCTTTATCATTTTGGTTGCTCTTCATTGAACGTTTTCTAATTTTGCTATATGTTTTTTGAGATATGGTGACCAGAACTGAATGCAATACTCAAGGTGAGGTCACACTATAGAGCGATACAGAGGCATTATAGTAATTTTGGTCTTATTTACTATCCCTTTCCTAATAATTCCTAGCATTCTGTTTGCTTTTTTGGCTGCTGCCACACACTGAGCAGAATATTTCAGTGTATTATTTACAACCATACCTAGATCTTTTTCTGGGGTTTAACCAAAGGCAGTGGTCAGCAAAACACTGATCACTGCTGGCTGAATATCACCTCCTTGTCTCAGGCTAAAATAATCATTACAAATATTCAAAGAATGTCTGAATACATTCTTATTCATAGATTCCTATGTGACATAGTCCCAGTGGATATCAGTCTGCTTTCAGGCTCCTCTTGGGTCTGTCCTCATCTGTTCTCTTTGCTCTCCTATCAATATTGTATTTCTTTGAATATTATATAGTTTTGTAAACTGCTCAGTGTGTTTACCGGGGGGGTCCTTTTACTAAAATGTGCTGAAAAATGGCTTACGGTAGTGTATGTGCGGGTTTTGGGTGCGCGCAGAATCATTTTTCAGTGCACCTGTAACTAAAATGCCTTTTAAATTTTTGCCAAAAATGGACGTGTGGCAAAATCAAAATTGCTATGCATCCATTTTGGGTCTGCGACCTTACCGCCAGCCATTGACCTAGCGGTAAAGTCTCACACAGTAACCAGGCGGTAATGACCTAAGCGTCAAATGCCACTTGGAGTGTGTCCACTATGTGTGGCAGGAGTGGTTGGTGGACTCTGGTCCTGAGGAACTGAGTTTGATTCCCACTTCAGGCACAGGCAGCTCCTTGTGACTCTGGGCAAGTCACTTAACCCTCCGTTGCCCCAATATGTAAGCCACATTGAGCCTATCATGAGTGGGAAAGCACAGGGTACAAATGTAAAAAAAAAAATTAAATTACCACAAACGCCACACAGTAGCTGTGTGGTAACTCCATTTTGGTGTGTGTTGGGTGCACATAGACGCTTACACAGCTTAGTAAAAGGGTCCCCAGATGAGCAGTATATCAAACGTGGACACTTTTAAATACCAATTTTTGTTACTCCCATGTATAAAAGCCAGTAATTACACATAAGAAAGCCATATTCTATACACTTATGAGCAGTCAATTAAGCAGCAAGGCTCCAAAATGTAAACTGTTAATTTTTTTTTGTTAGAATTTTATCAATTTACATTCCCAATATACACAAAGGTGTCCTTTTACAAAGCAGTGGGAAGCACTACTTAAATAGCTTTAAAGGGACTACGTCAGGGTGAACTGAGGCATCCTGCGGTAATTTTGGAATGTGTGTGTGTAAAAGTTAATTTTTATTTTCCACAGATGAGGCATGTCTGCACTAATCAGGGGCATAGCCAGACCTCAACATTTGGGGGGTCCAGAGCCCAAAGTGAGGGGGTACAGTTTGGCCCACCTCCCCGCTGCAACCCCACATTCCTCGACTGGCAGGGGTCCCCAACCCCTGCCAGCTGAAGCCTTTTTCCAGCGCTGTCCTCTGACATTGCCTGCTCCACTTCCCCTCATGTAGTATGCATGCTCAGTTTTAGTGAGATAGGCTTAGCTGGTGAGGGTTGGGGACCCTGCCGGCCAAACCAGGGGCCTTAGATCCAATTTAGGGGGGCCCAGGCCCCCTTGTAGCTCGCCACTGGTGCTAATCAGTTAGTGCAGCTACATTATCATTTAGTGTACAGTGGTGGAAATAAGTATTTGATCCCTTGCTGATTTTGTAAGTTTGCCCACTAACAAAGACATGAGCAGCCCATAATTGAAGGGTAGGTTATTGGTAACAGTGAGAGATAGCACATCACAAATTAAATCCGGAAAATCACATTGTGGAAAGTATATGAATTTATTTGCATTCTGCAGAGGGAAATAAGTATTTAATCCCTCTGGCAAACAAGACCTAATACTTGGTGGCAAAACCCTTGTTGGCAAGCACAGCGGTCAGACGTCTTCTGTAGTTGATGATGAGGTTTGCACACATGTCAGGAGGAATTTTGGTCCACTCCTCTTTGCAGATCATCTCTAAATCATTAAGAGTTCTGGGCTGTCGCTTGGCAACTCGCAGCTTCAGCTCCCTCCATAAGTTTTCAATGGGATTAAGGTCTGGTGACTGGCTAGGCCACTCCATGACCCTAATGTGCTTCTTCCTGAGCCACTCCTTTGTTGCCTTGGCTGTATGTTTTGGGTCATTGTTGTGCTGGAAGACCCAGCCACGACCCATTTTTAAGGCCCTGGCGGAGGGAAGGAGGTTGTCACTCAGAATTGTACGGTACATGGCCCCATCCATTCTCCTATTGATGCGGTGAAGTAGTCCTGTGCCCTTAGCAGAGAAACACCCCCAAAACATAACATTTCCACCTCCATGCTTGACAGTGGGGACGGTGTTCTTTGGGTCATAGGCAGCATTTCTCTTCCTCCAAACACGGCGAGTTGAGTTCATGCCAAAGAGCTCAATTTTTGTCTCATCTGACCACAGCACCTTCTCCCAATCACTCTCGGCATCATCCAGGTGTTCACTGGCAAACTTCAGACGGGCCGTCACATGTGCCTTCCGGAGCAGGGGGACCTTGCGGGCACTGCAGGATTGCAATCCGTTATGTCGTAATGTGTTACCAATGGTTTTCGTGGTGACAGTGGTCCCAGCTGCCTTGAGATCATTGACAAGTTCCCCCCTTGTAGTTGTAGGCTGATTTCTAACCTTCCTCATGATCAAGGATACCCCACGAGGTGAGATTTTGCGTGGAGCCCCAGATCTTTGTCGATTGACAGTCATTTTGTACTTCTTCCATTTTCTTACTATGGCACCAACAGTTGTCTCCTTCTCGCCCAGCGTCTTACTGATGGTTTTGTAGCCCATTCCAGCCTTGTGCAGGTGTATGATCTTGTCCCTGACATCCTTAGACAGCTCCTTGCTCTTGGCCATTTTGTAGAGGTTAGAGTCTGACTGATTCACTGAGTCTGTGGACAGGTGTCTTTCATACAGGTGACCATTGCCGACAGCTGTCTGTCATGCAGGTAACGAGTTGATTTGGAGCATCTACCTGGTCTGTAGGGGCCAGATCTCTTACTGGTTGGTGGGGGATCAAATACTTATTTCCCTCTGCAGAATGCAAATAAATTCATATACTTTCCACAATGTGATTTTCCGGATTTAATTTGTGATGTGCTATCTCTCACTGTTACCAATAACCTACCCTTCAATTATGGGCTGCTCATGTCTTTGTCAGTGGGCAAACTTACAAAATCAGCAAGGGATCAAATACTTATTTCCACCACTGTATGTTAATCACTAGTGCATGCTAAGTCCATTAGAACTCCATAGTAAAAGGACCCCTAACTAATTAGCACATGTGCTCTTTCCGCTTACAAAATAGGTGGCTGTAAGGACTTGTATGCTAAATTTTAATGTTCAAGCACTAATGGTTAAATCAGCATGTGGCCATTCTACTGCTGAAGAAAAAATGGTCTTAACATGCAGGAAATATACACATACTAAGGTCACACTAAGGTCAGCTTTTGCCATAGCTTTGTAGAAGGCCCCAAAGAAAGGGCACAGGAAAAAACCTGAAACAAAACAATCTACATAACTAATGCAAATGCAACGCTCACATCAAAAGGGCTAAGTATCACCATTAATTACATGGTCAGAAATAAACTTCTCTAAATGGGAAGGGCCAGAAAAAGTATAATAATTTCCCTGAACGATAATAACTCCTCTAGATGGGAACTTCAAGAAAAAAAGTCCCTTCCATAGCAAGCAACTTAACCTTTAAAGCCAAGAAAGCTTTCCTAAACAATTGAGTTGTATGGGCCACATCAGGGAAAATTTGAGTCATCTGACCTTAAAACAAGAAAAGCCTCTTGTTTGAAATAAACTTTTAGAACAACTCCTTTATTTCACTGCTAAAAAGTAACTACACAAAATCCACCCAAAAATCTTTGGCATGCTTTTTCTATCCTATGGAACTATTTTTTTTTGTAATAACATAAGATTAAATAAAGAGGGTATCTCCAATTGAATTTTGATTTGATAGGGGCCCTTTTACTAAGTGGTGGTAAACCCGCATACCGATCGCCAATTTGGAGCTACTTCTGGCCCAACATGTGCATTACTACTACTACTACTATTTAGCATTTCTATAGCGCTACAAGGCATACGCAGCGCTGCACAAACATAGAAGAAAGACAGTCCCTGCTCAAAGAGCTTACAATCTAATAGACAAAAAATAAATAAAGTAAGCAAATCAAATCAATTAATGTGAACGGGAAGGAAGAGAGGAGGGTAGGTGGAGGCGAGTGGTTACAAGTGGTTACGAGTCAAAAGCAATGTTAAAGAGGTGGGCTTTCAGTCTAGATTTAAAGGTGGCCAAGGATGGGGCAAGACGTAGGGGCTCAGGAAGTTTATTCCAGGCGTAGGGTGCAGCGAGACAGAAGGCGCGAAGTCTGGAGTTGGCAGTAGTGGAGAAGGGAACAGATAAGAAGGATTTATCCATGGAGCGGAGCGCACGGGAAGGGGTGTAGGGAAGGACGAGTGTGGAGAGATACTGGGGAGCAGCAGAGTGAATACATTTATAGGTTAGTAGAAGAAGTTTGAACAGGATGCGAAAACAGATAGGGAGCCAGTGAAGGGTCTTGAGGAGAGGGGTAGTATGAGTAAAGCGACCCTGGCGAAAGATGAGACGGGCAGCAGAGTTTTGAACCGACTGGAGAGGGGAGAGGTGACTAAGTGGGAGGCCAGCAAGAAGCAGATTGCAGTAGTCTAAACGAGAGGTGACAAGGGTGTGTTCCACCCCCAGCGAGCAGCATTTCTGGTGCTAGTGGAATTATTCCAAAAAAATATTTTCACAGGGGGGAGGGGGGGGGTTTACCCAGCGGTAATCAGGCAGCACCGCATTCTACTCCGTTACCACTGGGTTAGCACGGGAGCCACCTCAGTGTTTGGCGGTAAGTGCTCTCCCCACATGGCCAAGTGGTAAGAGCAATTTTACCACACGGCCATGTCTTTCTTTGGCCTTTTTACCCTCTGCAGTAAAAAGGGCCTCAACGCACAGCAAAAATGGCCCATGCTTCTAGCGCATGGCCTTTTTTTAACACAGCTTAGTAACAGGACTTCTTAGTGATGAGAAGCTGCTTTTTTTTCTGTAGTGGTCTTTTCTCCTTGTTAAGGAGTTGTTTCCCACTATTGTTTTTGCAGTCCATCATACTGAGCCAATGAGAGAAGCCCACTGGGGTTATATAGAGTAAAGGTCTGTGACTTTCCCTGGGCTGTTGAGGCTCATTTGATTAACGTAATTCATTTAATGGTTAGTGTCATCTTTCTTAATCTTACAAGCAAAATGTTTGCCTTCTATATTAATTTTGCACTGCTAAAAAGTAACCAGAAGGGTTGTCCAAGCAGGTACTTCATCCTGGGAGTTCTATAATAACTTAGTCATATTGGCACTAGTTAATGGAGCCAATATCTTGGGTTCCCCACTGTCTCTTATTTTCACAATTTCCTATTTGAAACATAATAACGATTCATTATTACTGTTTCATCAGGCTTAGACAAGCTCAATACCTCCTCCACATACTGTTTTAAATAAATCTCTGGAGATAGGTAATGGGTCCTTGGAAACTTGAGAAACTTCATATTCACTGGCTTTAAGGTATCCTCTATAGCTATATATAAACTATATTTAATAGTGGAGACTCAAGAAGACAATTGTAGTGAGAATGCCTTAGAGTCAATACATTGGAAATGAAACTCCATGTCCAATATCTGAAAATTATTGTTTAAGTAGTAAAGAACATAATTCAGACATTGTGTTTTCAGTAGGCCCTTAGTCCAAGAAACTATAAGCCAAGAAAATCAAAATATCCATCAAGAAAATATCTGTAGGAGGCCCCATCTGATGAAACTCAAAACAAAGCTTAAATGATCTCACGGCTGTTGATAACTTATAGTGAGCAGGGGTAGTCATTACACGACTACTCCAAAAGATGGGAAGGAAGGCCTGTGCCAGGCAGACTTCTATGGTCTTGACCTGAAAATGTCAAAGACAGATCAGGATGGGCTAGAGTAGTCATCACAATATAAAAACAGAAGAAACAAATTTTCGCAAAAAAATATGCTACAAAACAAAACAGCAAAGGTGACTAAAAAAAAAAAAAAAAAAGGATGACGCTTCAAATAAAAATCCAGTTCAAAATACAATTTTAATGGTCTATGAGCAAGACTCAACACAGCTGTGTTTTGGCCTACAGGGCCTGCATCAGGAGTCTATCAGGGTTCCTAAAGGCACATACATCTGAAAGCAGCTGAAACTAACACTACAGCAGCGAATTGAAATTACCAAAGCAGCAAATGCTGAAGCTCTTCAGTAACCTCCTCCTGGGCAAACTTCTACAGTCTATTCAGAAAATGGCAGACAGGTCAGGATCAATGAATACGATGAGAAAATTTGCATACAGTGGAGACAGTGCATGCAAATTTATCTAATGCATATTCATTGTGGGTATCCTGAACACCTGACTTTGTGTGTCTCAAGGACTGGGTTGAAAACCTCTGCCCTAAAATGTTATATTTAAAGGCGAAAAAACACAAATTAACAACTCGATCATTCATTTCAATCCCTGGCCAAAATAAGCACTTTCCAGATCTTTAAGCATGTCTTGTAGAAGATGCAAAAGCTGATGGGGAAGATTTTGGAACTATATGTGCATTCCCACTAAAAAAATGGGAAATAAATGTACAATTTTTTAAATCTGCCCTTAGTATACTCCCTGAAATCTGTGCATTATGGGCCATCCCCATACACAAATAGCAGCATTCCGAAATCATCATTTGCACGTGTATTTAATCTATACATGTTATTCTTTACAAAGCTTCAAAACTGACCTCCTTAATGTACATTCAAATGTTCAGTACAGAACCTTTATGAGGGAGGGGAAATAGAGTGACTAATCCTTGAAATCCTTATATTGTGCAATTCTGAAACATATGAATGTGTGTGTCAGAACTGTAAGGGCTTGGCTGTTATTCTGACATATCAAGACAACATTACATTTTGAAGAACAGAATATAGTTTGTCTAGGGAATGTGAAAGGAAATTATAGTTTTGTGATGTCTGCTGTATACTGTATGGTGATGATTCAAGCTGTAAAATGGAGTTGACAGCCAAGTATTGATAATTAATTGATTTACACAACTAGGGTAACCTTCACTGGATGTAGGAACTGTTTCACTATTTTCTTTCTTCATTGATAGAGAATGGGAGAAAAACCTTAGTGAATCAAGCCCTCAGTACTGGTACAGAATTCATGAATTGTCTTAGTTTCCTGCTATTGCATAAAAATTCACCACTACCCTCACTTAAAACAAAACAAAACAAAATACTTGATTGGTACAAAAAAATCTATTGTAGGATGGCCAACAGCACATTTTTCGCCATAATGAAACATTATGTATGAGTTTTATAAAACATTTATGAGCCTTTTGATAGGTTCAGTTGGAGAAGAACTAAATAAAACATTTAATATGTATTTTACTGAGTGTGTGAAATAGGGTATTCACTTGGCTTCTATAATAGATATCTTTTTGTAATCATGTGAAAGGCAATTGTATAGTAAAGCACCTACATTTACATGCCATGGGGGGTCTTGGGAGCCTGGGCCCCCCAATTTGGGTTTGTGCCCCCCAAAGTCTGCTGGTTTGGCTGGCAGGGGTCCCCAAACCCCAATAGCAGAAATTTTCCTGCAACAATGTTCACCACTGCGCTGCCTGCCCTGCTTCCCCTCCCCTGTGTGCATACTGGATTTTAATGAAACTGAACATGCAAGAGCTTCATGCATGCTCAGTTTCACTAAAACCCAGCATGTGCAGTGGAGCAGGAAATCAAGGCAGGCAGCGCTGCATGGAATATCACCTCAGGAAGTCTTCTGCTGGTGGAGCATGAGGACCTCTGCCAGCCCAGGTATGCGGGGTTGTGGCAGTGGTGGAAAGCAGTGGGGAGAGGGGGCAAAATTGGAACCCCTACTTTGAGTTCAGCTCCTCCCCCACACAATTGAGGTCTGGCTGTGCCTCTGGCCACTTGCACATGAAAAATTATAGAATGGTAGCACTTTTATGGGTAATTGCACACTTACACACATAGGGGTAATTCTATATATGGCGACAAACATTAGATGCTACTTCCGTGCTGAATGTTTGGTGTGAAAAAGCATTTTAACAGAAATGGCAGATCTGTATGAAAGCACGCTTACACGCCATTTATAGTGCAGTGCGTAATTGTTTCCATATGGATCTGCAAAGGGGCGTGGCCATGGGAGAGGCATGGGTAGGAACTCATGCCCAACTTGCATGCCCTGATTTATACCTGGTTTCAGTTGGTGTAACTCCTTCCACCCAAAGTTGGGTGTGAATTCTGGCACTATGAGCTATTCTGTAAAGTGTGTCAATCCCGGAACATGAATGCCTTGTTATAGAATATTGTTTTTTGTACCACATTTTTAGGTTGTTTGAAAGTGCTTATATACTTTTAAAAAAACACATTTTTGATGAGTAAATTATTAAGAACATTGAGAGCTAGAGACTGAGGGCTTGAAATGGGATGACCCATATTTTCAAAAAAGATGTCCATCCTTCGTTTTGAAAATACGGTTTTTGTACGGACCAAATGCCATGGATTTGGTCCTTTCTGAGATGTGCGGGGTTTTTTTTTTTTGTTTTTTTTTTGCGATAATGGAAACTAAAAATGCCCAGCTCAGAAATGTCCTAATCCAAGCCATTTGGAGGGACAACTGTGCAACAGTACCACAGCTCTTAGGGGTGAACTACATGTGGGTTTTAGAGGCCTCCCACCACAAGTGTTACAGGGAGGGGGGATGGGCCTGGGTCTGCCTGCCTGAAGTGCACTGCAGTACCCACTAAAAGTGCTCCAGGGACAGGACTTGTTGCTGCTGTATAACCTTGGCACACCAGTCCACACCTGAAGACTAATCTCTCTGAAAAAGTCCTTTATTTGAATAAGCACGTTTACTCACAGTTAACTGCAGATCAGAGGATGTGCCCCACTGGCAAAGAGTCTCCCTGGGACTGAGATTAGCAGTAGGTCAGAGCTGGCAGAATGGTGTACAATGCCCACTTTCAGTAACGTGGGTAACACATGAAAGGGAGCTAAAACTGGCTTACAAAAATGACCACTACTGCATGGACTACCGGAAACACAACAGGGCACACTCTGACCCAATAAGCAGGGGGAAAAGCACCATGGGAGTAGAGCCTACCAACTACCAACATCGTGAGCATTGAACACAAGAAGATGAAAAATGATTGCCTAGTTGTGTTAGTGAAAACCTTTTTCAATAACAAAAAATATTTTAAGGCACATTAAAGAACCAACATCATGCTAACAAATGCACACCCCTATTGAGTATCAGGTTAAATATAACGAAATAACTTTATCTAGATATCTTTAAATGGATATCTGCTTGCCTGATTGTTTTCTGGTATCTGCTGCTGAATACAGAACCCACTTTTTTTCATTCTACACAGAAGTCCATATTTAAAAGTTCAAGCTGGTAAGATAAGCTTTCCAGCTTTTAAATGTCAACTTCATGATTTCTATTTGTTATCCTTCACTCATAGCTATCCTTCTTATGATTTGACATTATACACTGGACAGTATTGCCCACACATATACCATGAAATCCTCTCACTCTCAATACCCCTTATCACACTCTGAATACCCTTTATCACATAGGACAGCAAAGCTAGGGGTTACTGGCTACTTCAACTTCATCTGTCACACAAAAGGGCTTTCACACCTATGCTGCATCACCAGCAGTCATATCATAGTGGACAGTAATCTCTCTTCATACATCCCAGTTCTTCAAACAATTTTTCACCTTCTGCAAGACAGCCATTATATATGGACTAGCACAGACCTTTAGGTTAGGATGACCTGTAAACTATTTACTATGATTACTTTTGACAGGGATGCATGTCAGCACTCATGGAAGTAACTATCCCATGCACAAACATATGGACACACCTGAAGTCCAATCACCTGTTCTCTAAAGTCTGCATTTTAGAGACCACAGTATATCTCTCAAGCAGCAGAAACAGACCTGAGCCCTTAGGGATGCTATTTTTCAAAGCCAATTTTTATGGTTAAAACAACCTTTTAAAAAAAACAACTTGTGAACATAAGCAGGGGAATGAGGTGGGCCCCCTAGACCTTGGCCAACCAATTTTGTGGACCACATGGCATCATGAAATAGGGAGCTCAAAGGTGGAGGTGGAAGGTGGTTTATTTGTTCCCCCCTTTCCAAAATAAAAAAAGGTGCTCCATTGCCCCTGCCTGTGAAAATAGGCCTTTGCAAGGGCCTGCATACATGTACGTTTACCTGCAGCAAGTAGAAGCATTCCTGGGTTGCACTGGAGAGAAGTTTACACTTACGCAAATATATTTGAATGTCCAACGTTTGACATTTCAAAGGCATGTGTATAAGTGTAAACATCTCTCCAGTCCAACCCAGGGACGCTGCTGATCACTGTAGGCAAAAATACATGTGTACAAGCCCAGAGTGCATGCTCTTATCTACACATGGAGGGGCATAATCGAACAGCGCCAGCCAAATCGATGGGTGGCCATCTTCGGGGCCGGCACCGTAAGCGGGCAGAGCCAAGCATATTTTTGAACTACACTTGGCGCCGGCCAATTCGCTCACCGGGGTTAGATGAGATGGGCGACTCCGATTTTCAGCCATAATGGAAACCGGAGTCGGCCATCTCAAACCCGGCCAAATCCAAGGCATTTGGTCTTGGGAGGGGCCAGGATTCGTAGTGCACTGGTCCCCCTGACATGCCAGGACACCAACCAGGCACCCTAGGGGGCACTTTTAAAAAAATTAAAAAATAAAACAATTAGCTTCCAGGTGCATAGCACCCTTCCCTTGTGTGCTGAGTCCCCCAAATCCCACTAGCCACAGCTCTACACCATTACCATAGCCCTAAGGGCTGAAGGGGGCACCTACATGTGGGTACAGTGGGTTTTGGTGGGTTTTGGAGGGCTCCCATTTACCACCACAAGTGGAACAGGTAGGGGGGGATGGGCCTGGGTTCTCCTGCCTGACGTGCACTGCACCCACTCAATACTGCTCCAGGGACCTGCATACTGCTGTCAGGGAACTGGGTATGACATTTGAGGCTGGCATACAGGCTGGCAAAAAAAGTTTTTAAAGTTGTTTTTTTTTAGTTGGAGGGGGTTGGTGACCACTGGGGGAGTCAGGGGAGGTCATCCTCGATTCCCTCCGGTGGTCATCTGGTCAGTTGGGGCACTTTTTTGGGACTTGGACCTAAAAAAAAGGGTCCAAATAAAACGGACCAAATTCTCGTGAGGGCCGGCTTTCTTTTTTCCATTATCGGGCGAAGCCGGCCATCTTAACACACGCCCCCTTCCCGCCCACACCCTGCCTTCACTACCATGCCGACACGCCCCCTTTTAACTTTCGTCAGCCCCGCGACAGAACACAGTTGAAGCCACCCAAAATCGGCTTTCGATTATGCCGATTTGGCCGACTTTAGGAGATCCCCGGTCATCTCTCGATTTGTGTCGGAAGATGGGCAGCGATCTCTTTCGAAAATCAGCTGGATAGTGTTCTCAGGTTAATTTTCAAAGTGATAGTTTGTAAGCCTAGCAATGTCTGCTAAGTGAAAATACGTGCATACTTTTTACCAATGCAGACAGTTACAAAATTACCCCCAAATGCTAGGAATACACTCCCCTAATGGTAGCATGGGAAGCAAGATAGAAGTAGCGAGATTATAGGCCCTTGGGTCACTACCTGATAGATAAGGGATGACAGCAAAGCCAGTACTTCTTCCATGATTCCTAACTGCCTCCTACCTTCATTCTTGCTATTGCTGCAAAAACTGAGACAAGAAGCTGTTGGATCCTCCATTGAACCCCAAAGAAAATGAAAGGCCATGAGCCCTACTTTCTCTCTGAAGAGGGTAGAATTCACATACTTTGCTGGTGTGGAACAAGAGTAGTAGTGAGTCTCATTGCTAAAGTTGAGATAGGTATTCAAAGATTCAGGGTCCCTTTTATTAAGCTGCGATAAAAGGGTGCTTGTGCTGGCATCGGCATAGTTTTTGATGCGTGCTGAAGCCCCCTTTTACTGCAGTGGGTAAAAGGCTGCCTTTTTTTTATTTTTTTAAGGGAGCACCGCAAAAGCAGAGGACTGTGATGCACTATGGCAGAAGCATGAGGGAAAGGTGTAGTGTAACCAACAAAGCTCTTCTGTAAGAAAACAACAGGACAATTGATTGAGAAAATAAAACTTTTATTCTTTAGATGACCCGACACAGCACCTTGTTTCGGCAAAAAAAGCCTACATCAGGGGTCTGTCTTGAAAGATCACTGAAGAGTATAGCCAATTGTAATCACTGGAAAAATGTCTTGAAAAAGATGCAATCCAGCTTTATTTACCTTGTTGCTATATTTACAAATCTTGCGTAGACACCAGGGTTTTGTCTGGATTGTGTCTTTTTCAAGACATTTTTCCAGTGATTACAATTGGCTATGCTTTGGATATGGTCTATTAACTCTAGAGTGCAATGAGTGAATGAATATGCAGTTCGAATAGCTGACAGTGCTGCTGTACTTAGTATTCAGATCAGTCAGAGGAGGTAGAGAGGTTATCCCTGGATTCTATATAGATCATCCAAAGTTGAGTACTGGAATTTGTGTGCAGATCTGAGCACAACTCGATAAATGGGAGATAACAAGCACCAATTATGCACTTAATTGGTGTTAACAAGCACTTAATTGGAGTTGCATGTGGATCTTCTCTGTGTGCTTTTCTATAATATGGTGCCTATCTTTTCCCACGGACAACCCAAAAAGGGGCATGGCCGTGGGAGGGGTCTGGGTGGGTCATGGGCATTCCCAAATGTTAGGCACCATGTTATAGAATAACGCTTATCCGTGCCTAACATTTCTTTTGGAGCAGGAAATACATAGAGATTCCCTATTCAAAAATACATGAGCTGGATGTATGTGTGCTAGAGATGTCCAGCTTGAACAGCCATTTTACAAACTGGAATGTGCAAATTATGAGCAGGGGGAAGACAGGTGACATGGATGTCTGTATGACAGAATTCTTAGGCAACATGGGCATTCAGGCAGAGTAGAGGGTCAGCCTAGTGATTAGTGCAGTGGACTAGAAACCAAGGGATCCAGGTTCAAATCCAGTTTTAACTCTTTTTTAATGTTTTCAAATTGTGTGCCCTGCAGGAACAGAAAAATATCTGCTTTGCAAGCCTGAAGGCTAATGAAGTGGTCTACATTCAGGTACAGTAGGGGTTTTTTTTTTCTGTTCCTGGAGGATACACAATTTAAACAAAGAAATAAAAAAGAGTTAAAGTGGGATTTAAACCTGGATCCCTTGGTTTACAGTTCACTGTACTAATCACTAGGCTACTCCTCAGATCTGTGTGCTGCTTTGTTCAGAATGTCCATAATATGGATGGATTGATTTATTTTAATTTGCTATACCACACAATACCGACAGTTGGAACAAGGTGGTTTACAATCAAAAATATATAAATAATTACAGGTTTATAGGATAGTGGAAGCAGTCACTCAAATAGATCCAATCAAACACAGAAAAGGGTGAAGAAAGTTGTCACATTCAGGGGAGGAGGAGAGAGACAGCAATCACAGGAGGATTAAGGAGGTGTCATGCCTTAGTCCCTCCAGTGGACAGCTGCTCAATCACAGCAGCTTTTTGTACTCTAGATGTGATTGAAACAGGTATAATCCTGTCCTTTTTAGATGTGGATGTTTCTTTCACTTTGGTAATTGCTGTTGGACATCCTGATTTTGGGCCCTCTCTAACACGGCCACAACACTGCCCCTTGTAATTTGGATGTATGGCAGTGTCAGACATCATATGCTTTGAAACCTATGTGTCTTTATAAAATAGCGCCTACTTTCCCTCTTAAAACCAGGTGTATAAATTTCCCTTTTAATGCAGCAATCCCTTTTAGAGGGTCTGTAATGACAGTGAACGGGCAGGAACTGTGCCTTGTTCTTAACCTGGAACTAAATACCACGTGTTAACTGCTAATGTGGCTGATAATATGCAACAGTTAGCTACATCTTTAGAGCTGCGGATAACTGAATTCTGTATTAGTGACCATGCTGTTAAAACATATTAGTGTTAGTGGCAGAACTGCCTTCTGTAGGGCTGACAATACTATGGAAAGTTACCACAGAAGCTTTGAAGTTATAGCAAGTTAGCTGGTTGGGTTGGGATGGGATGAGTGAGTATGGGGTTTTATTGTGTTTTGTGTTGAAATTATTGCTTTATGTTGTCCTTCAAACTTTTTCTGAAGTAGCGTGTTATCAAATGAGGTAAATAAATATATAAACTTCCACGCTTAGGACTAGATTCTATATATCATGCCTAAAAAATCGGCACCAAAACTAAATAATTTATAGAATACTCCTAAGTTTCCATGCGGTTTATAGAATACACCAAGCACCCGTCCGTGTGGCTAAATTAGGCTCAGACCAGGTGTATTCTATAACAATGCGCATAGATTTTAGAAATACCCATGACCTGCCCATTCCATACCCATGGCCATGCCCCCTTTTCAACTATTGATTTAGAATTTACACGCATCAGGTTATAGAATACACACAGTTGTGCATGTAAATTCTAATTAATGTCAATTAGTGTCAATTTTTGCTTGTTAATTGACAATTATCGGTGCTGATTGGCTTGTTAACTAGTAGAATACAAATGGATTTGCGCACACAACTTCAGTTACGCTATATAGAATCCGTGACTTAATACACTCTAGGTACAAAATCTTATTATAGTTTAGTATACAGGTCCCTTCTTTGGTTAACTTCAGTCTAGATATTCAGTATGACCTTATTAGATAAGGTTAACCAAAGTTTTGTAGTTAGTGTTACCGTTTCTCAACTGGTGAAATATTAGTCTCTAAAAGTATTTAAAAGTTTTGTGGCTTTAATTTGATGTATAATTTGGTCACATACTGAAGAATCACAGTATGTCTAGTTTAGCAGTTGTAGGGATTCGGGGGTTTGTTTTTGTATTGTATGGTTTTGTTCTTTATTTAAAAAAAAAAGTTGTGTTGTGTGCACTTGCCCTACTGCTGTGTCCCAACCAGATAACAAAACTCTGACACTTCACATAAAAGATCTGGGAAAACAATAGCAAAACTACAACCTTAACAAAGGCATTTGCACACAAGATATAGATCCCCAAAATACACAGAAACATATGGCTTGTGGCAGAACTGGCTGCAGCTTTTATTAACTAAACTTCTCACAATACAATACAATTTGATTTCACCAACCATTCCTAATATTGTACATGCCAGTAACAGAACAAATTAGACGGTCACTCACTAACCAGGTTAATACTGTAAACCCCATGCAAATCTGCAGTATCACCAAGTCATGCTCGTTCCCAAGATCCATGGTCGTGCGGCACAGAGATCCATCTTCCACCCCAACCCACCAAACTGATTCCAGAAAACTTTATAACCCCAACCAATCTCTGCTTGGAATGGCAAAACCACTCCGCTGCAACAGTTATTCAATCCTCTCTTCCCAGTCCCCAACTACAACCAGCATAACTAACAATCTCAAGCCTAAAATATCTAACCCCAAGAAAAAACCCCTATTTATAAAGGGAATGGGGGAGGGGGGTCAACCCACATCTCACCTGAGCTCCTTCCTCAGAAAAATTCACAGCCTGCCAAAAACTCTCACTATCCTGCTCACTTGCTGCCACCTGATTGATACTCAAACTGTTGCGTCTGACACCCTAACTTTCCCTTTCCCTTCTTCCTTATTCTTTTCCTATCTACACAGCCAACATTGCTACCCCTTCTCTTCCCTACCCCTATTACCCATCTTAACATTCCCCCCTGAGAAGTAAGTGGGTATGACTGCGAAGCCTTGTTATGACACCCTGGAATAAATACCAGGGTGTTTAACTTTTAAGCTCAAAGTAAACCAATGACAACATTTTATGAGATCCATTTTCAAAATCACTGACCCAAGTAAGTAATGATTTATCATTTATGCACTGGCTGTCTGAAATTTGCCGTCTCTAGGCCTAGTTAAAAATATGCACAGTCTTCTGTAGCATCTACACTTTTAACTAGCCTGGAGGCTTTTTGAGCAGATGAAATTTCAATGAAAAATAATGCACATAGATTTGAAAATTCAATCTTCAAGTGTTGTCCTCCCTGACCTAAATATGCCTCTGGGCATGCCTCCTTTCAGTCTGGTGAAAAGTATGTGTGCTATGGGAGACAGACAAATGGCACTGAATATTGCCCTCTACATGAAAATAGACCACTAAGCATTCTTGGCAACTGCTTGTTTTCTTCACTACATATATTTCAGACTATAGATCCTCATTAATCACTTATCTGTAAGTAAATTATTCATGCTTGAATACTGGAGTTTCAAGCCTGCACATGACTTGAATGATACTACATCACTATGCTGTTTCTCTGGCATCTGAAAGACATATTCGGCTGCTTCTGGAAGGTGTGGGAAGAACTGGTGCGAAATGTTCCATTTTCACTTCACAGAGACTTTTTTTTTTGTGAAGAAGCATATATTACTTCTTGTTCACTGACTCTCAAAATTTCATCACTAGTTATGTAACACTTTATGGGGAAAGGTTAACACATCCACTTTAACACAGAATGGATTGATGTTCACGTGAGAGTTTGCACTCCGTGATAGGTAAAACAGGGCACAGGAAGGCATACTAATGTATCGAACGCTATAGACTTTATGAACATCATCTGTGCTACTCAGGGAAGGCTGAAATCTTAATGACTCTGCTTGGGATTCTGTTATTACACATTAACAGTGATGGGATGGAGGGGGCTATTGGGGGCTTGTTAAGTTAATTCATGACAAAGAAGAATGTCTCCGGAAGTGGTGAAAGCTTCTCAACAACAAATGGCTAGTAGTGATATCCCGTTTATAAGAAATTGGAAGCACTTCACTGGGCCTTACAAAAATGATTCTTTAAGCAGAGCCAAAACAATGAGAGATTTATGCTGGCAAGTCAGAACACTGCGGGGCCCTTTTACTAAGTCGCGTAGGCACCTACATGTGTATGACACTTGTCACCTGGCTACTGTATGGCCCGGGCGGTAATTTTATTTTTTATGTGCATCCGCTACGCGCGCCCCCAAAAATCTTTTTTTATTTTCTAGCAATCTGCGGAATTGTGTGCATGCTGATGATTACCGCCCGGTTAAACCGTGGAACCTTACCACTAAGTCAATGGGTGACGGTAAGGTCTCAGACCCAAAATGAATGCGTGCCAATTTTTATTTAGCCGCACGTACATTTTCAGCCAAAAAAGGCCTTATTTATAGGTGCCCTGAAAAATGGATCTGCACTCGTCCAAAAGACATGCCAACACTTGCACAGGCCATTTTTCAGTGCACCATAGTAAAAGGACACCTGTTAGCAATACTTCTTTTGAAATGGATATCTCAAAACTTTTGTTACGCTAACCTTAATATTTGTCAATCTATTAAAAATAGCACCCTCCATATTAATGTAAGTATATTCTACAATATACTGTGGCTGCTTGCCTATCTTTATTGTAGTTCTGTTCAATTTCTGCTGTGGTTTTTCAGCTCTGTAAACCACCTTGATGGATGTCCTCTAGGCGGTATATCAAGTATTAATAAACGTAGAAACTTGGAAACTTGGTTGTCATGTTAGTTTATCAGGTTATGTATAAATATGGCTCAATCAACAAGCTGAAGGTGATAGCTTTTTATTGGGATTACAACATATCTATGACATGTTTTCCAGATTTATCCTGTCTTCACTAGGTCATTGAGGAAGCAATTATATTAGATTTAAATAGTACGGGCATCTTAGTCTTAGGGTAGCTGTTGAAGTCATTGCAGCTCAATAATGGGAAAAGGGAAAGGAGCTGGCAGAAACAGTGATATGTAAATATTGAAATAGTCTATAAAAGGAATTTGCATCTGTTTGTACATATCTGGTTCACCTTAAGAAAGTGAAGGGAAGTTCTACAACCCCGGGGACCATGTTTATGTGTGTGTTACGATCATAAATATGTATTATACTAGCACTTATGCACAAATGAGTGTACATACCCATATAAATGCAAGGAGGGCACCTAACCACTATTCTGCAAATACCCGCTTCATTTACATAGCATTATTGCACAGGGACATACACAAGAATGGACCATAGATGGGACATAGGCAGGGCTCCCACTTTCACATGCAACTTACAGAATACTGTAAATTGTGTGTCCTGGCTGCTTTTTGGTGTAGGTACGGGCACATAAATGTTACGTGTGCTGATATCACTTTATGCTAGTATGCTATAAAGGAACTTAGGTGTTTGGGTTCTGTTACAGAATAAGATCCTAGCACCTACCCTCAAGCTGCCTAAATGAAGATGCCAAGTTCTAGAATTGCCCCCTAAGGACTAGATTCTGTAAATGGTGCCCAAATGTGGATGCCCCAAAAAATGAACACTGTAAATGGTGCTCCGAGTTGGGCACTGTTTATAGAATAGCACATAGTGCTAGAATCAGCACCCAACTTTGGGTGTGAGGATTTATTTACACTAACTTGAACCTGGTGTAAATCCTCACATGTATATTAGGTGTGGATCTCCTGAATTCTCTAATAGTGCTTTCGTCTTTAGTGAATGCTCCTCTCATATCCATGCCCTCTTTTCAGTTGCCCGCTGTAAGATTTATATCCACATCTTTATGGAATAGTGCCTAAGATGCATGCATAAATCCAAATTGTTGTCAATTAACACCAATAGTTAATTGTTAGCACCCAATTATTGGTACTAATTGAGTCACTACGCAATTAAATAAAAAGCACAAATTGAATGTGTGCTCAAAGTTATGCATGCAACTTTGAACGCCATATATAGAATCTGTGGGTAAATGTGCACCAAATCAATTTATTGCACTTCAACCTACAACCTAACACAGGTACAATCAATTAGTATGCATTAAAAAGTTCTAATGTATATAATTTTTTAAAATGAAACAAATTTGTAAAATGAATTGGAAAAAAAAGTCAGAAAATCAGGAAAATGTGTGAAAAATTCTAAACAATTCAAAAAAAGTTACAGGTTTCAGCTAGTGTTTTAAATAATGTCTAGGATGTTTGATAATTGCTCTTAACCTGTTTCACCATATAGCATCCTTCTTTACGTTTTAGCATTGAATCATGTACACTACATTCACAGAGAATTATGAAGGTCTCGATCAACAATGGACACCTACAAACATCTGAATAAAGAAAACCAACAGATGTAACTACCATCACAGCTCAAATTTCTATCCTTCATAAACAAACAAACAAAAAATCCATTATCCCCCTAATTCTATAAAAGTTGCCAAAAATTGTGTGCACAAATTAATTGAATAGTGAGCTAATTAGCACCATTAATTGGTCACTGGTAATAATTAGATTTAAATGGCATTCACATGCATAAATTTAGGTGCATGATCCACTCCTAAATTTTATGCATTTCCTGAAAAAGGGGACACAGAAATGGGAGGGTATTGGGTGGTTTGGAGTGGATTGTGGGCATGGTTTTTGATTATACTGCAATTATATAATAAGGGGGCTCCACACCTATATTTATTTATTTATTTATTTATTTTATTTGTTACATTTGTATCCCACATTTTCCCACCTATTTGTAGGCTCAATGTGGCTTTCATAGTACTGGAGAGGCGTTTGCAGACTCCAGTGTAAACAAATACAAAGTGATATTGTGGTTAGATAAAGTTCATGTGGCACAGCCACATTATGGAATCGTACAACGGAAGAGTTGTGTTATGTCCATTACTTTAGTTTTGTTGTGTTGCAGAGATCAGACATTTATGTTGGATCGGTAGGGTATGCCTGTTTAAACAGGTTAGTTTTTTCCGGAAGTTTAGGTGGTCGTACGTACTGTAGTTTTTACGGCTTATGGTAATGCGTTCCACAGTTGTGTGCTTATGTAGGAGAAACTGGATGCATAAGTTGATTTGTATTTGAGTCCTTTGTAGCTTGGGTAGTGCAGATTTAGGTAAGTTCGTGTTGATTTGGATGTGTTTCTAGTTGGTAGGTCGATCAAGTCTGTCATGTTTTTTTCCACTGCCAACTCTAGACTCCGTTCCTTTTGTTTTGTTGCAACATATGCCTGGAATAGACTTCCTGAGCTAGTATGTTCAGCACCATCTCTGGCTGCCTTCAAAAAGCCCAACTTTTTTTATCCTGCTTTTAACTCCTAATCCCTATTCACTTGTACAGTACCCTTGTATGTTTTATCTTTCCCACCTTATTAATTCCCTTATCCCTTATTTGTCCTGTCTGTCCTGATTAGATTGTAAGCTCTTTTGAGCAGGGACTTTCTCTTTATGTTCAAGTGTACAGCGCTGCGTATGTCTAGTACACTATAGAAATGATTAGTAGTAGTAGTGTTCCCTTGCCTCTGGACGACTGTGCTGAAGAAACTGCTCCAGGACCATCAGGTTTTGGCAGTCCTCCAGGATTTTAACCTCCGGCTTTACCGAGCCACCAGTGGTGGTAGTATTTTAGCTGGATCACAAACCCGATGTATCATCCACCCCCTTTTGCAAAGTCCGGAACTTTAGTCTGTAGGTTTCGGGGGTAATGGCATAATGGTTCAACAGAGCTTTGCGCACCTCCTCAAACTGGGAGCATGTCTCCATTTACAGTCCTTGGATTGCCTCAAGTGCTCTACTAGTGAGCTTTCCTCCCATATAGTGCACCCATGGGCTGATGATTAGACGCAAATGCGGGCGCTAGAGGCTATTAGCGCCATACTAGCGCTTGTGTTTGCTACCGCCCCATGATCAGAGTCCCCCTGAGCGTGTGAAACAATGTGCTCACGGGCTCTGACCACAAGTAGCATTGAAATGCATGCTAAACCTATTCTTCCCCGATGATCAGTGGGCAGCATGCCAAACATTGGTGTACTGTCTGTGGCAAAACCTACGCTAGCTCATAGCTGGTGTTTAGGGTTTGCAGACCATTGGGGATGAATGGTGAGCTCTGTCCATGCAAGCAGGAGGACCCTCCCACACCAGTCCCCCCCCCCCCAATATGAGAAACTCCCTTATATGGTGGTGAAGCCCCACTCAGCACATCCCAGGATGCACTGGGCAGGGCTGGGCCATTTTTAAGGCTGGGCCACAAGGTCTTCTTTTTTTTGGGGGGGGGTGCGTGGGGGGCTAGGGGGTTGGAGATCCATCAGATCTCCGGCCTTCTCGTGAGCTCGGGGGGGGGGGGGGGGAATTTGTTGTAACTCTGCAAAGAAGTGTCACCCCTCTTCGTTTAAATAGTTGCTGAACCAATGTAATACCAAATACTTGCCAGGGTCGAAATACACCCTGCTCCATAGCAGGCTTAAAGTCTGCATTCCCCCTTAATGTTAACAGATCACTAATATTTGCATTTTGCTTCCAATATACCATCAACTCCTTCCAGAGGACACAGTGGTTGCAACAATATACTATTGTGTATTGGGGGTGGGGGGTAACAGATCAGTTCTAGTCTGTAGAAGAAAATTAGATCTCGTTCCCACACAGTCGGTGAAAAGTATTCTAAGCCTAGCACCCAGTCCCTCAAGTGTCTCACACCTGATTATACCGCTTTAATTGAAGTATCCTAAGCCTCCCTGACGTCAACTACCATATAAATATGCCAACCTCATTTTGTGGTGGTTCATTCTCCCCGGGGCTTCACCATAGGTAATTTTGTGAACCAGAGTGCAGATTTTGAAAGCTATGTGTTCTTTGATTGGGAGCCAGTGTAGTTTTTCGCGGAGGGGTTTTGCACTTTCAAGTTGCGTTTTTCCGAAGATAAACCTAGCTGCCATGTTTTGAGCGGTCTGAAGTTTCCTTAATGTTTGTTCTTTGCATCCCGCATAAATTCCGCATAAATTGGTGCAAATGGACCCGCCTAAATTTCAGCATGACCCCAAGACTTAAGCACTATTCTATAAACTGTGATTAACTTTAGATGTGACTTATAGAATTACATTTAAATGGTATACATGTTCAGGTCTTGAAGTCTCTCCTCATATGACTTGAGACACAAACTCCATACCATTTTTGTCGCTTAACTGTTACATGCCTTTTTACATCCTTAGCAAGGTATGGCCTCCAAAACTGAACACAATATTAGATGTTTTCCAGTTTATGCCATTTAAATTTTAGCCTTCCTATTAATCCAAGCGTAGAAGTTTATCACTGAATTCTGTAAAGGTTGCCAAACTTGGGTGCAAATTTTGGACATGGATAACAGATCCATATGTAAACTAATTTGCCAGTTTGGTGATAACAATCAATTATTGCCATTAAAAAGCATTTAATTGGCAGTAATTAGGAGTTACACATGGATCTGCCCTATGCTGTTGGACTGCTAGATGACTGAAGGGTAAAAGAGGCACTCAGGGAAGACACGGCCATAGCGGAGAGATTAAATTAATTCTTTTTTTTTTGTATTCACAGAGAAAGATACCAATGCCAGAAATGCTATTTAATGCTGATGAGTCAGAGAAACTGAAAAAAATCTCTGTAAACCTAGAAGATGTAATAGGGCAATTTGACAAATTGAAGAGTGGCAAATCTCCTGGTCCAGATGGTATACATCCCAGAGTAATGACAGAATTGAAAAATGAACTTTCAGAGTTATAGTTATTAATAGGAAAAAATACAAATGGACAGCAGTCACTAGAAAAAGAATTATAAAAAGACACACAGGAAACATGAAAAGAGAAACTGAGACCAACATAATGGAAAAATAAAATGTTTAGACAACAAAGTATTCTATTTTGAATTTATTGACTAGAATGTTCTGGGGAATATTCATCACAGATGTCTCTTTGTGTTCAGAACAAAAAGAAATATATTTTTTTCATGTCAATGTTTGCATGAAACAGACATAACAAAGGAAAATACAACAGCAGCCATACAGTACTACCAAGATACTGCAAAAAACAAGATGTCAGTAACTGTCACATTACAAAATGCAATTTTTATAGATCAACAACTATAATGTTAATAATATTAAAGAGCAATTCACAAAAGAAGGAAGAAAGTCTATTATCTTCTAAATTTAAAGAACAGACATCACACATCACACATGACTGCTCCTTCAAAATCTTTTTAAATCGTTATATGTATCCTTTCACCTGTAAACATGACTTGATCTCTATTACAGCCATCACATAGCACTCATACATCATTCACTCATTCTCCCCACATAATAGATGCTCATCCTATCAATCACGTACCCTGTAGTTATACCCACACCAGATCTAGTAACATCGTAAGAATTACACTGGGATTCAATAATAGTGAGTCATTAGGAGGGGCTACTGCCATTAAAATGCATGCTTCCATAAATATTGAAGACTCTGTATTGACAAGTAACATTAAAGTAACAGAAACATTGCTATTGGAGTTCCGTCATGTTAAGGCATGATAAGAACTAGCACAAATCACAGGGTGGTTAGATTGTAGTAGGATGTGAGAAAGCCCCACATGTCTACACCTGCAATTTCCTGCAAATTAGACATCGGGTGCTTACTTACAAATTTAGTCCAAGCTTGGCTATTTTGATTTATTCTTCAGCTTATAGCTCTGTTGTTCAAACGCTGCCATACTAGACGTTTTACTGAGCCCACCCTGCAGTGGTAGCTCCTCGGGTGTGGGCCAATCCTGAACAATAACTTTTTTTTTCACCAACATTAAATTGAAGACTAAAATTATATGGTTTGTCGATTTTGAGTCCCTCTCAACCAGAGAATTAATATTGGACTCTGGTGAAATATTGAAAATTGAGAATGAGTCAAGGGAATTAGGTTTCTTTCAGATTCTAGATTAACATTTGAATCACAAATAAATAATTTAACTAAGAAATTTTTTGTTCAAACTGTTGGGTCCTTTTACAAAGCTGTGGTAAACAGTGACCTGCAGTATTGTGGGTGTGTCTTTTGGGTGCACGGTGGACCACTTTTTAACCGCAGCTGGAAAAAAGACTATTTTAAATGGACCAGGAAATGGGCATGCACAAAAATTAAAACTAGCATGCGCCTATTTAAGGCTTGAGCTCTTACTGCCAGCCATTAACTTAGCGGTAGTGGCTCACATGCTACCCGTGCAATAACCATGCAGCATGCACCAATGTGGCCGTGCTGCCGATTACTGCCGAGAACACCCCCGCAGTAGAAAATAGAAAAATATTTTCTATCGCGGGATTCAGCGCATGCCAAACTCAAAATTACCACCGGGCACACACACAATGCCAATTTGGAGCACAGTACACATGCCTTAGCCCTCCCACAGATTTGTAAAAGGGCTCCTAAGTCAATTAAGGACTATAAGGACATTGCTGAACAATGAGAGTTTCAGGGTCATTTCTCAAGCTATACTTCTCCCTCAGTTAGATTACTGTAATTCTTTATATTGTACATTATTTTCAAAATTGTGATGAAAGCTCTAATTTTTTTTTGCAGAAATAAATTTGAAAGAGCTGCCACTCTTTTTATCTCTTTGCATTCGTTGCCAATTGACTCACATATTGTTTTTCTTAATTGTTTGTCTGATATTTGAGTCATTTTATGGATTAAATTCTGAAGTTTTGGTTAGGATTTTAAATATTCCTACCAAATTGCATACTGTACGTGAGATTCACAAATTGAAGTTTGGCTTTCCTTCTTTAAAAGAGTTCATCAAAGAAGACAAAGTTGTCCTTCCTCTTTCAAGGGTCTAGGACAGTGGTTCCCAAACCTGGTCCTGGAGGCACCTCAGCCAGTCTGATTTTCAGGATATCTACAATGAATATTCATGATAGAGATTTGCATGCAGTGGGGCAGTGCATGCAGATCTCTCTCATGAGTATTCATTGGGGGTATCCTGAAAACTTGACTGGCTGGGTTGCCTACAGGACCTGGTTTGGGAACCACCAGGCTAGGATTTGATATAGTATTCCAAGGCAGATCAGGGAATTGCCCTCTTACCTACTCTTTCGGAAAATATTAAAAACATATTTGTTTTCAGATTCAATATCCTTTTGATCATGCTTTATAATCGCGTTAGTTTTTAACACTGTAATTCCCTGTAATTGCCATGGTCTTTTTATTTATAATCTGCTTGGAATCCTTATTTAAGAAATATAACGGCATATAAGATTGCAAATAGAATAGAATATTCAAATAAACCTGCACTTAGGATTGGGAACACTCTGAGATTTTATCACCTTATAGCTATTTGGCATATTTATTCTAAACACACCTTTATTACATAATCAATAATAGTACTACTACTAATTATTTCTATAGCACTACTAAATATACACAATGCTGTACCCATTATAAGTAGGTACTTTCTGTGCCACTAGAGGGCTCACTATCTAAGTTTTGGTACTTGGAGCAATGGAGGGTTAAGTGACTTGCCCAAAGTCACAAGAAGCTGCAGTTACAATCAAACCCAGGTTACCAGGATCAAAGCCTGCTGCACTAACCATTAGGCTACTCCTCCACTATAGGCTGTAGTTTTTCTCCACGTGCTTAGGAATGGGTATTCCACTAAAGAGTGAAGCAATGTTCTTAATTGAGTCCTGCACTTGACACATGTCCCATCCTTCCAAGTCCCATTCTTACCCCCCCCCCCCCCCACCATTCTAGTAATATATGCACAATTACAATTTCAAATCTGCTGATTTTGTGATTTCATTTATCCCAATAAATATTCAGATCATGTCACTATGAAACAACTCTGTTCCCATCTCTTTAGTTCAGATCTGTGCCAAGACAAGCAAATTACTCATGTGTAATGCATCTCTCCCCAATTTATACTACACTGTCAACCTTTTCAAACTTGCTGAGATTTTGAAAAATGTTTCCTTATACTTGTGCTGCAGTTTGTTAAAATAATGTTGAACCTGAAACTAGGACCACATATGTGATTTTGGAAACTGCCGCTTCACTCTCACCTGGTCAACAGAGGGAGACTGTCCCTGTCCCGATTTGAGCAGATGATCCCAACTCATGTGTCCTATTCCTGTTGGAAAATCTGGGTTGCTTGTAAGGTGCACAAAAGATGACATTCAATACGTTTTCTGGCCATTAGTTCTCAATCTCTTCCACATCATACAGAAGGGATGGAGAAAGCTTAACTTCCTAGACCTATCTACAGTACCTTCCCTCACAATCCCATGTATAGCATTAAAAAAACATGTGGGGCGCACCAGTCATTTAGAAGTTCCACTAAAGAATACTTCCATATACACATGTAACTGTCATGTATCCACCTAACTAGAGCAGAAACATTATAGATCCAGAGGTTCAGATGCCCCAGACCACCGCATGCACAAGTTTTATGTGATTTACTCTTGAATTCTTTAATATCCAGATAAAATTCCTAATAATCACTTTGTACAGAGTTTCATCTTGTTGCATGACCCAAAGAGGCTTATCCTTCAGTGGATAAAATAGGCTGGGCAACGTGGAGGGGCATAATCAAACGGGGACGACCATCTCACAGGGCACCCATCTCTAAGGACGGTGCTGCAAAGGGGCGGGGAAACCTGTATTATCAAAACAAGATGGGCGTCCATCTTTCATTTCGATAATATGGTCAGGGACGCCCAAATCTCAACATTTAGGTTGACCTTAGAGAAGGTCAACCTAAATGTTGAGATCGTCAACCTTAGAGATGGGTGACCTCGGTTTTCACCGATAATGGAAACCGAGGACGCCCATCTCAAAAACGAACAAATCCAAGGCATTTGGTTGTGGGAGGAGACATCATTTGTAGTGCACTGGTCCCCCTCACATGCCAGGACACCAACCGGGCACACTAGGGGGCACTGCAGTGGACTTCCTAAATTGCTCCCAAGTCCATAGCTCCCTTCCCTTCTTTGCTGAGCCCCCCAAAAAACCCTGAAACCCACTCCCCGCAACTGTACACCACTACCATAGCCCTTATGAGTGAAGGTGGGCACCTACTTGTGGGTACAGTGGGTTTGGAGGGGGTTTGGAGGACTCAACATTTACTACCATAAGTGTAAGAGGTAGGGGGGGAATGAGCCTGGGTCTGCCTGCCTGAAGTGCACTGCACCCACTAAAAACTGCTCCAGGGACCTGCATACTGCTGTGATGGAGCTAGGTATGACATTTGAGGCTGGCATAGAGGCTGGAAAAATGTTTTATAATTTTGTTTTAGGGTGGGAGGGGGTTAGTGACCACTGGGGGAGTAAGGGGAGGTCATCCCTGATTCCCTCCGGTGGTCATCTGCTCAGTTTGGGCACCTTTTTGAGGCTTGGTCGTGAAAAAAAAGGGACCAAGTAAAGTTGGCCAAATGCTTGTCAGGGACACCCTTCTTTTTTCCATTATCGGCAGAGGGCACCCACCTCTTAATCATGCCTCAGTCCCGTCTTCGGTAAGGTGCCAACACACCCCCATGAACTTTGGTCATCCCTGCGACGGAAAGCAGTTGAGGACGCCCAAAATCGGCTTTTGATTATGCCGATTTGGGTGACCCTGAAAGAAGGATGCCCATCTCCCGATTTGTGTCGGAAGATGGGCGCCCTTCTCCTTCGAAAAGTCACCTGATAACTGTCTTTACTAGTGCAGTTGTGCCTAATAATGAAAAAGTTAAGTCTGTCATTGCAAACATAGGTGCTTGATTTTAGTGATATTATCTGTCACATTGTGCAGTATATCTGTTTAAAATCCATACTCCAGTTTATTTGTTTAATTATTTTTGCTTCGTATCATAGATTCGATAGCAATTTTACTTTGCCATCAATCAGAGGGAAAAAGTGATTTTCGATTTTTGATGGTTGCCTGGCTGTTCGTCTATGGAGAAACATAGTTGGGAAACTTATTATCTCCCAACCGTACCTCTTCTTTAAAAGAAATGTGAAAACCATTTTACTTAGGAAATTCATTTAATTGGTTATTGAATCTATTAGTTTTTCCCAGGAGCATGTTCTGGCTTTCTTGAAATATGTAACCCGCTTAGAACTTGTTGGTATTAGTGGCATAAATAAGTCCGAGTGTAATGTATTATTTTTAAAGGTGTTCATTTTGAATGATTAATAACTCATGCTGCTAGGTTTTCACATTCTGATCCTCCAACAACAAGTTATGATTTGCTATAAATAGTCTGTAGGCAGGAAAAAGGAAAAAGGCCAAGTTTAACTTTTTGGGGTTCCCAATTCAATTTTTGTCTTCATAATTCTATTTCTAATTCTGTATTGCTGAAGGTCTGTGTTTATTAGAGCATATGGATCTGCCCTATGCTCTAACACGTGTGCCTAAATTTTTATAAGTCACAGTTCCAAAGGGGGCATGGCCATGTGAGAGGCATGGGTGGGTCAGGGGCATTCCTAGAAATTAGGCATAGTTATAGAACACCTGTATTTGTGTACCTAACTGCCATCAGTTGAGCGCAAGCATTAACACAAGCCTTTGGCAGGCATAAATGCTCACGCCCAAAGTTAGGCGTGAAAGAGGAGATTCTATATATGGTGCCTAAAAAATCTTCATGGAAAACAGTGCCAACTAAGCATATTCTATAAGTGATGCCTAGATTTAGGTGCGGTATATATTATATACGCTTAATTGATATTACAGTGTTTAAATTACACACCTCCATTTACTCCAATGAAAATGTGGTGTAAATCCCTGTGTGTAAATTTAGGCGCATTGGGCCATATTCTATAACTAAGTGTGTAAACTTTGGAACGCCCATGGAACATTCATTTCCCCGACTATAACCACACCCCTTTTCCCTGTGTGCATTAGAATTTAGGCGCAGTATATTATAGAATACACTTAGGGAGTTGTGCATGTAAGTTCTAATTTTTGAAAATTAGTGCTCATTATTGCTTGTTAAGTGTTGTTAACAATGCTGATTGGCTTGTTAAGGCAATTAACTTATTTATGCTGTTACAGAATATGCTTGGATTTTGGCACGGATCGCTAGGCATGCTATATAGAATCTGTGAGAAATGCACACTAAGGGGCCCTTTAACAAGGTCACAGTAGGGCTACTGTGGCAATGACATGCGGCAAATTGGCCCTACTGCCAGACTACCACAGGAGCCTGGTGGTAGTGCCAGTGTGTCCCGCATGCCATTTCTGGCGCTTAAAAAATAATTTTATTTTTTAGCACAGGGGCTTACTTAGTGGTAAGGGCTCCCCCTGGAAATGGCCATGCAGCAAGTGCTTAACTTTTTGTTTAAAAAAAAAAAACACCCAGAAAACCTTATACCCACTATGGAAAAAGGGGGTCTCGGCATGCAGCAAACCTCTTTCACTTGCTTTTACCTTTGTTATCCCATTATGACTTTCCCTTCAAGTTCAGAAACAGAAACAGATATAGCTCACATTCCAAGTATCATTGCCCTAGGCATGGTTTCTTTTAGACCCCACAGATTTTGAGCTTGTTCTGTCAGTGATAATGTATTTTATAATTAAAAGAATCCTGCCTCTAGACACAAAGAGATTAGTGTGAACAGAAACATTAATTCAAGGCATAAGGAAAAATTCTCCTCACTTCATCAAAAGCCTTGTACATCTAAGCTTCTCAGAAAAAAAAATCCTTAGCTTACCAATTAGGACTGCAGTGATAGAATCTATTCTTATACAGATTCTGCACGAACAGAACAGGTATTTTCTTGATATTTTCATATATGATATCGTCACTGCCAATATATTTTGACATGTGAAAATTGGGAAGTTGGATACTATCTAGTGTTATCTTCTCCTTATCAGTTGTTATCATTCAAGAAAACCCCCATCCCTGAAGTATGTCTACTGGGATTTAGCTCATGACATTTTGATTGGTAGCTTAAAACATGACCCCATTAATATGGTCACGGAAAGCTCAAGTCCCCACACAGTAATGACTTCTTATGGAGGTCATACCCAGGTCATGACCCCAAATGGGGGATTCATTACTCCATTTGGGGTCAATGACCCACCATTTGGGAAGCTCTGATCTAAGCTTGTACCAGAGGCAATAGAGGATGAAGTGACTTGCCCATGATCACAATGAGCATCAATGATATTTGAACTTGTCTTTCATAGCTCTCAACATGCTGGTCGAGCCACTAGGCTACTCCTGTACCCCAATATAAAGTCCCCATAGTAAGAAAATAGTAGTGCCCAACTGCACCATTTATGTTCTGCTGTCCGTGTCTTCAACTTCTCTTTGTATGATCAGCCCTGGATTAGGTGCTAAAAATTGTATACTGCATACCTGAAAGTTTTGATATAAGGCTTAGTCCAAATGGCTTTAATATATAGTGAAACAACTTATATGAAGATACATATTCTCTGAGAATGCCTAATATCCACAGAATGTTGCAGTCCCTGGATGATATTCCATTATCTGGATTTTGTGCACCATGTAGACCTCATAACCCATTAGCTTTGAGGCAGATTGTAGAAAGGACATTCAACTCAGAATAAGAACATCCAAGTCAGTATATTGCATATGGACATCCATTTCTCATGTATTATAGAATAGGATCTGCCAACATACAGCCTGTTCTAAAATACTTGAGAAATGCATGTCCAAGTGTTGGCTATGGCTAGCATGAACATCCATTTTACAAACTGAAATGTCCATATTTTGAATTGAGCAAAAACAGGAACACAGATGTCTTTGTGGAAGCATATAAATGTTTTATGCTATAAAGTGACCATGTAGAGGTCCATATGGAGGAGTAGCCTAATGGTTAAAGTGATTAGCAGAGAACCAGAGGACCCCAGATCAAATCCCAATGTAGCTCTTTCTGAATTTCTATTTTTTTCCCTTTCTCTTTACATTTGTTAGCCCTCCAGGAACAGCAAAATACCTACTGTGATTTTCCTTACTCCTTCCAGTGAGGAACTGCTCAGTTGGAGCACCTGTAATCTGGACATGCTGGGTACCAGGTCTAAATACCAAAGTCCATCTTTTTGAACATGGGCAGCCCTTCTCCTTCTGAAAACAAAGTTGAGTGTCCATATTTTGTCCCCTCCCTAGTCCCACCCAAACACACCCAGACCACATCCACTTGCCATAAAGACAAACTGCAATTGTAGACATCCAAATCTCAGCTTTATAAAATCAGGATATGGATGTCCATATAACATGGATGTCTAAACACCAGCTTTCAGACATCCAAAACACAAATAGAGCTTCTAAAATAAGGGACATTGCCTGGCTTCTAAGTTATTAATGTGCAGATACAGTCATGGCAGAGCAACAGTACTGCTCCTTCCTTAATGGTTAGTGCAGCAGGCTTTGATCCTGGTGACCTGCGTTTAATGCCCACTCTAGTCCCTTGTGACATTGGGCAAGCCACTTAACTCTCCATTTCCTAAGGTTCAAAAACTTAGTTTGAGAGCCCTCTAGGGACAAAGTACCTGCATATAATGTGTACAGTGCTGTGTACATCTAGTAGCACTATAGAGATGATTAGTAGTAATTCTAGAAGTGGTTTCTCTGGGGTTTTTTTTGACATATTGGGAATTCCCATTATCCAGAGATATAAATTATTCAGAATGGTTTTGCTCCCAACCATTCTAGCTAAAAAGTTCTCTATTGTAGTTTAAACATGTAGACGTAGTAACAATATGAAACAACAAAGTGCAATTTATATTTTACAAAAGGCCTTTTTCTACTCTGTGATAAGAAAAACTAGCAAATCACTAAAACACCTAAAGGTGACAATGTTATATGACCTGTCTTTGTTGACCACCAGAATACTCTTTCCTTTCTAATACTAGAAAATAGCAGGATAGTTTACATCCAATGTGAGTGTACAAGCAAGGAGAGAGATGGTGAATAAATGTCATGAAGTGTGATGTCCACTATTGTTAGTTCATATACCCTGGAGATATCAAAAACAGGCTATCAACAACTGTAGATTGTACTTTCCACAGTCTGCAAAACAAAATGGAACAAGAGAGACACAGAAAGATAGCGGGAATAATGAAAGTTCAAGAGCCAATACTGGAGAAGGAGCTGCCTCTGGCAATTCTCTTAGAAATAAGCTTTGCATGCACGTATGTCTAGCTCACCTTTCCCATTGACAGCTTAAGGAAAGTTACATTCAGGTACCTTTTCTACCCTCAGAGGGCTTGCAATCTGTATTTGAGACAATGGAGAGTGAAGTGACTTGCCCAAGGTCTCAAGGAGCATCAGTGTGATTTGACCCTGGCTTCTCTGGTTCCTAGTTTATGGTTCCAGCCAGTAGGTTAGTCCTCTGCCCTGGATAGGAAGATGTGGTAGACTCTCACAAGCAAGATGTTATTATTTAATGGCACTGAAAGCAGAAGCTCAGTTTAGCACACATTATTTATAATTTATTTTATTTTGTTATTTTGTAATTGTTTAGTTGTGAATTTTGAACTGATATAGTTTCTGACTTATATACATGTGACATATAAGGAAACTGGATTTAATGAAAACCCAATTACTATATTGACTGAAAGTGGAAGGACATAAGATCGAGTCTAGCTGTATATGTTCCTTTCATATCTTGAACTTAGTGAGAAGTATACTGTATAGTATAGGGATGTGATAATCATAGAAGAACTCTCTCATCGGCTTAAATCAGTTCCTTTTTCAGTATGATTCAATTTTTGCTAGGCTCAAATTTCAACTGCCTTTTCTGTTTTCTCAATTCACCGTGATCTTCTTTTTTACAGTGCAACTTTCTTCTTCATGACCTTACGCTACCAGGGTTTCCATAAATGCAAGTGATGGTATTGTTTCATGAAAGCAATGTAAAACCTATATTAATCTACTTGGATACATAAAAAAATAAAGGTCAATAAATGAATTGTATGTCAATATCATTTTATTAGAGTATATACACTTATAATAAACTTTTAAGAGCTACGCTCCCACCATTAGGTCAGTGCAAAATGTTCGGGAAGAGTGCTGCCAAAGTACATACAAACCCAGGACCAAAAATATCTAGTACAGCATAATCAGAGAGAAACATCTGAATTAGTAGATGGGATTCTCAAACCTTTAGAACAATACACAAGCATCTTCATATAAGACAACTGCTTTGAAATATATGTTAATTGTGGTATAAAAGTACCAAAATAGAATAGAATAGAATAAGGCAGATCCGCATGAAACTGCTAATTACTGCCAATTAAGTGCTTGTTAAACCAATAAATGATTGTTAATGCCTAATTAGTTAATTAGTTTAAAGGCAGATCTTGGATCTGTGCCCAAATCTAGTCACCTGTACAGAATTTGGGGGATACAGTATTTGTATCTCCTTCCTGAAATGGATAATAACTCCCAGATTCTGTATATGGTACTCAGATTTTAGTGCCCAAATTTTATTTTAGTTACATTTGTACCCTCTGCTTTCCCACTCATGGCAGGCTCAATGTGGCTTACATATTGTATACAGGTACTTATTTGTACCTGGGGCAATGGAGGGTTAAGTGACTTGTCCAGAGTCACAAGGAGCTGCCTGTGCCTGAAGTGGGAACTGAACTCAGTTCCTCAGGACCAGGGTCCACCACCCTAACCACTAGGCCACTCCTCATGGACATGCTTCCAAGTTACACATGAAACTTAATGGCAATAATTGGATGCTAACAACTAATTACTGATGTTAATTGATATCAATTAGAATTTGCAAGTGCATCCGGATGCTGGGTACCCACAACCCAAAAGGGGGCATGGCAGTGAGAGGCATGAGCAGGTTCTAGGCATTCCAAAAAGTTATGTGCAGTGTTATAGAATATTGGGGTTTTGCACCCAACTTGAGCACTAGGATTTATATCAAGTTTCAGCAGGCAGATGTCTGGCATGGAAATGGCACTAAGCAGTATTCTATAAAGGACACACAGCCTTTATTGAATAGCGCTTAGCTCCAATCTTTTCTAGTGTCCATTTTTTAACATAATTTATAGATTTCCCTCCTAATGGCCAGATTCTATATAAGGCGTCTAAAAAAATCCACATGGTAAACATTTCCACCTAAGCGTATTCTATAAGCGGCGTCTAGATTTAGGTGCGGTATATAGAATACAGTGGTGGAAATAAGTATTTGATCCCTTGCTGATTTTGTAAGTTTGCCCACTGACAAAGACATGAGCAGCCCATAATTGAAGGGTAGGTTATTGGTAACAGTGAGAGATAGCACATCACAAATTAAATCCGGAAAATCACATTGTGGAAAGTATATGAATTTATTTGCATTCTGCAGAGGGAAATAAGTATTTAATCCCTCTGGCAAACAAGACCTAATGCTTGGTGGCAAAACCCTTGTTGGCAAGCACAGCGGTCAGACGTCTTCTGTAGTTGATGATGAGGTTTGCACACATGTCAGGAGGAATTTTGGTCCACTCCTCTTTGCAGATCATCTCTAAATCATTAAGAGTTCTGGGCTGTCGCTTGGCAACTCGCAGCTTCAGCTCCCTCCATAAGTTTTCAATGGGATTAAGGTCTGGTGACTGGCTAGGCCACTCCATGACCCTAATGTGCTTCTTCCTGAGCCACTCCTTTGTTGCCTTGGCTGTATGTTTTGGGTCATTGTCGTGCTGGAAGACCCAGCCACGACCCATTTTTAAGGCCCTGGCGGAGGGAAGGAGGTTGTCACTCAGAATTGTACGGTACATGGCCCCATCCATTCTCCCATTGATGCGGTGAAGTAGTCCTGTGCCCTTAGCAGAGAAACACCCCCAAAACATAACATTTCCACCTCCATGCTTGACAGTGGGGACGGTGTTCTTTGGGTCATAGGCAGCATTTCTCTTCCTCCAAACACGGCGAGTTGAGTTCATGCCAAAGAGCTCAATTTTTGTCTCATCTGACCACAGCACCTTCTCCCAATCACTCTCGGCATCATCCAGGTGTTCACTGGCAAACTTCAGACGGGCCGTCACATGTGCCTTCCGGAGCAGGGGGACCTTGCGGGCACTGCAGGATTGCAATCCGTTATGTCGTAATGTGTTACCAATGGTTTTCGTGGTGACAGTGGTCCCAGCTGCCTTGAGATCATTGACAAGTTCCCCCTTGTAGTTGTAGGCTGATTTCTAACCTTCCTCATGATCAAGGATACCCCACGAGGTGAGATTTTGCGTGGAGCCCCAGATCTTTGTCGATTGACAGTCATTTTGTACTTCTTCCATTTTCTTACTATGGCACCAACAGTTGTCTCCTTCTCGCCCAGCGTCTTACTGATGGTTTTGTAGCCCATTCCAGCCTTGTGCAGGTGTATGATCTTGTCCCTGACATCCTTAGACAGCTCCTTGCTCTTGGCCATTTTGTAGAGGTTAGAGTCTGACTGATTCACTGAGTCTGTGGACAGGTGTCTTTCATACAGGTGACCATTGCCGACAGCTGTCTGTCATGCAGGTAACGAGTTGATTTGGAGCATCTACCTGGTCTGTAGGGGCCAGATCTCTTACTGGTTGGTGGGGGATCAAATACTTATTTCCCTCTGCAGAATGCAAATAAATTCATATACTTTCCACAATGTGATTTTCCGGATTTAATTTGTGATGTGCTATCTCTCACTGTTACCAATAACCTACCCTTCAATTATGGGCTGCTCATGTCTTTGTCAGTGGGCAAACTTACAAAATCAGCAAGGGATCAAATACTTATTTCCACCACTGTATGTTTAGTTGATATCTAAGCACCTAAAACTACACACCTCCATTTACACTAACAAAAATGTAGTGTAAATCCCTATGTGTAGATTTATATGCACTGGGCCATATTCTATAACTGCACGCATAAAGTGTAGAATACCCATGAAACGCCCATTTCCCTGCCTATAGCCAAGCCCCTTTTGAACTGCGCACATTAGAATTTAGGCACAGTTCATTATAGAATACGCTTAGTGAGTCGTGTGTAAATTCTAATTATTACCAATTAGTGTTCATTATTGCTTATTAAATGCTGTTATCAACACTGATTAGCTTTTTAAGCCAATTAAGTTACACGCGTTGTTGTAGAATATGCCTGGATTTTAGCACGGATCTCTAGGTGCGCTATATAGAATCCAGGAGCAAATGTGTAGATTTTGGGTCTGCCTCTGCCCAAACCACACCCCATTGCCATCTGCATTTTCTTTAGCTTTATATGTGTAAATACCAGCTTTCTAAAATTAATAAATTTGTGTATAAATGCCTGTATCTACACAAGCAAATCTTGAATAGGTCTTCTAAAATAACCATCATAGGGTGTGTAAAGGTATCTCTTTTTTGGAGGCACCATATTAAATGAAGTTTTGCAGGAAATCTCTGTGCTATTTAATATATCCTTTTAGTTTCATAATCGATTCATCTTTGTGAATTGCATGGATTACTTCCAATATAAAGAAGGGTAAAGGGAATGGGACTTGATATACCACCTTTCTGTGGTTTTTGCAACTATATTCAAAGTGGTTTACGTGGAGGGGCATAATCGAACGGCGCCAGCCATCTATATGCCAGGCGCCGCAAAAGGCGGTCCCGAACCGTATTATCGAAAAAGAAGGCTGGCCATCTTTCATTTCGATAATACGGTTGGGGCCAGCCAAATGTCACAGATGGCCGGGTTTGAGATGGCTGGCATCGGTTTTCGCTGATAATGGAAACCGATGTCGGCCATCTCAAACCCGGCCAAATCCAAGGCATTTGGTCGTGGGAGGGGCCAGCATTTGTAGTGCACTGGTCCCCTTGACATGCCAGGACACCAACCGGGCACCCTAGGGGGCACTGCAGTGGACTTCAAAAATTGTTCCCAGGTGCATACCTCCCTTACCTTGTGTGCTGAGCCCCCCCCCCAAATCCCCCCAAATCCCACTCCCCACAACTCTACACCCATAGCCCTTATGGGTGAAGGGGGGCACCTAGATGTGGGTACAGTGGGTTTTTGTTGGGGTTTGGAGGGCTCCCATTTACCACCACAAGTGTAACAGATAGGGGAGTGGGCCTGGGTCCGCCTGCCTGAGTGCACTGCACCTAAAAAAAACTGCTCCAGGGACCTGCATACTGCTGTCAGGGAGCTGGGTATGACATTTCAGGCTGGCATAGAGGCTGGCAAAAAAATATTTTTCTTTTTTTTGGGGGGGTGGGAGGAGGTTGGTGACCACTGGGGGAGTAAGGGGAGGTCATCCCCGATTCCCTCCGGTGGTCATTTGGTCAGTTGGGGCACCTTTTTGAAGCTTGGTCCTGAAAAAAAATGGACCAAGTGAAGCCGGCAAAATGCTCCTCAGAGCCGGCCTTCTTTTTTCCATTATCGGCTGAAGCTGGCCATTTCTTAAAAACACCCCTGTCCCACCTTCCATACCCTGCGGAAACACCCACTTTAACTTTGGCCGGCTCTGTGACGGAAAGCAGTTGGAGCTGGCCAAAATCGGCTTTCAATTATACCGATTTGGCCGGGTTCAGGAGATGGCCGGCCATCTCCCGATTTGTGTCGGAAGATGGCCGGTGATCCCTCCTCCTGGGGCAATGGAGGATTAAGTGATTTGCCCAGAGACACAAGGACCTATTTTATTCCTATGGGTCCTGCTGCAGATAAGTCAAGCTAAGTTTTAGTAATTTGGTTGTACTTCTGCACCTAGAGTATTCTGTTTTCTACATGCAACATGGTCATCTTTCTGCCTTTGTAAAACAGGCTCCCAGGACCAGCATCTGTAGTTTATAGATGCTGACACACGCATTTAATAAAATGCACCCAAACTACGCCCCAGTGTGCATATTTAGTTATTTACTTTAAAAACGTTTTATGCCATCTAAAACTAGGTGGTGTATAACAAAATACAGATGCACATACAAACAAGACAGTCCACGTTAAAATTCTATCTTTATAAAATTATAAAAACACAGACATAAACAGTTGCATTTTCAACAACTTTCTATTAGTACATTGCCAAAGCTGACCGCACAATGCATTCCACAATAAATTTCCAGCGGGAGCAAAAGCTGAGACTCAGGTATCTACATAACGTAGCTGCAGAAGTACATTAATTGAGAGTCGCATAGCAGTCTCTGATGGATAGTAAACAGTCAAAATCTGCTTCAAGTAAAATACTTCTACATGTGCGTATAAGGCCACACAATTTTATAAAAAAAAACAAAACTCTTTTCTACATGCAAAACAAACTTTACATATAGAAAAACCTTGATAAAATTACCCCCAGTAAGTCTAACCACTCAGTTAGGTCTCAATCCCCACTCTCAGTCACTAGAGAATATGTCAGTTGGGTGAATGAGGGCATACAATCAATAATTCAAATTAAATACAATCACTGAAACCATTTACATCTAAACTTTACCAATCAAAATCCACTACTGAGCTCAGTCTAACTAAAATTGCAAAGTCCAGCACATAAAAACTAATCTCTTCTACTGTAAAGAATCACTTAGTTACAAGTTCCCCAAGGGGTAATCCCCTTTGGATAGCTCCTTGAGAACCATGCTGCCTCTGGCCCTCTTTTTCTAGCATTTGGACTAGCATTGGTGGTGGGCGGGGGGGAAGGGGAGGAGGAGGGAAGGGGGAGATCCTTGTCACTGTGATTGAGGCAAAATGCTGGCCGGGTATTTGATGCCCTAATCAAACCTTCAGCCATGCACTCTCCCATAGTCCAGCATCTCCAAATCCTGGCGTATAATAGAAAGAGAACCTGCTAGCTTGAAAACCAGTGAGGGTAATAGAACTGTATTCCCAGCTGTGACATCATCAGCAGGAGGATGAAGGATAGGGCCTCCCATATGCTTAAACTCTGTGGGATTCTGCCATACAGTTGGTATAGAAACACTAGAAACACTACAAGATCATCACATTCATACCTAAATCTCCACTACCCAAGCAGCAAAGGACTCAAATACAAATCAACTTACGCATACAGCTTTTCCTATTTAAGCGCACAACTATCGAAAGAACTGCCAAATGTAGTAAAAACTACGCTCGACCACTTAAATTTCCAAAAGGCCCTAAAAACAAACCTGTTCAGAAAGGCATACCCCACTGACCCAACTTTAAAAATATGGATATCTGCGACATAACGAAACCAAAAACCGTAATGGACATACCCAAACTCTTCCTCTTCCCCCCTAAATTCCCCCAAAGTACTCATCATGCCTGAACCTTATTCTACCATAATATCACCTTGTATTTTTTCATACCGGAACTGGCAAATGCAGTTACGGTACCATGTAAGCCACATTGAGCTTGCAAATAAGTGGGAAAATGTGGGATGCAAATGTAATAAATAAATAAATAAATAACCCCCATTTGTCCATAAACATGTAATCCTTTTGTAGGAAAGTGTAGATTTTTGTCCTATTCAAGTTCTGCTCAAACCACACCCCCACCAAGCTCTCTTGAAATATGCGTGGTGTAGATTTCCAAGTGAACATAGGGGCTTTCTGAAATCACCATTTACAGATGTATGCAATCTACACATGCAAATGCTACTATTTACATATGGAAATGCCTCTACAATTACCCCCAAGGCCATATCGACTATTGCAGAATTCTGCCCCTTTCTTTTATAGACAGACAGACTACGAAATTGTCCACTGTTATGATAAAATCACAGATAGCACTAACACAATTTTCCAAGGATTCTACCTCGTATCTACCTTTTAGCATGCGCTGAATATGAGGAAGCCCATGGGAATTGAAAGAGCTTCTTTGTATTCAACGTTGCTTTCTAAAAGGAGCCCATAATGAGCCTTTTCACAAGAAAAATATGCTTTAAAAAAATGGTGTCTGTCATTCATGATCCCATAAAGGGAAATCAAGAATAAAAATGCATATGTTCTTCATTAAATTAGGACTCTCTATTGTCCGGAGTTTGGGCCATGGGCTTGTGTCCATATTACCAAATGTATAATCTAGATTTGCCTTCCTAGAGATAACCAAACCAACACAGGCTTCTGCAATGTAATAAAGTTCCATCAATGGCTATGTTATTATTACCATACCATATGAAAAAGACTATTAAAATACCAGCATGAAATAAAACAGTTCAATTTTCTGTTAATACAAAGTGAAATTGCTCTGGCTTTACAGTGATTAGTGGTGTTTACACAGACTCCAAAGACGTACTGTAGGATTAGCAGATGTGTAAGAATTCTAAACCATTAATAAACAGGAAGAAAAATAATAAAGTGCTGTTTTCAGGAGTACTGACAAGGTACATATAAATAAGAGCTTGACACCTCACCAGATAAGTGCCAACCATGACATCATGTCACTATACCAGGGGCGTAGCCAGACAACAGATTTTGGGTGGGCCTAGGCAAGACATGGGTGGGCACCAAGTGTTCTCCCCCCCCCCCCTCCCAACCACCACCAAAAAATATCTCAGCTGGTGGGAAAACACTTCTTTCCACCTTGGCAGTCCGCAGCAGGCATGTGCTGAAAAATGAGCATGCTCGGTGCCAGTATTGTGGAGAGTGGTGTTTTCGTTACCATCAGGGGGAAGCCTTCAGCTGGCTGAGCTTGGGATCCCCACCAGCTACCGCTAAACGTGTGCTACTGTTGGGTGGGCCCGAGCCCTAAATGGGTGGGCCCTGGCCCACCCAGGCCCACCTGTGGCTACACCACTGCACTATACCAGCACTTGTTCAAGCCGTGTCCCTCAGCAAATTGGTGTGCCTCGTCTGCTCCCCAGGTATGCTACTGGGAGTCTGGGAATCCCCTCCAGATCGTGCGATCTTCCTCCTCCAACCCTTCAGGCCTCTCTTCTCTCCATTGCAATTTTTCAAACATTGCGGTTGCTGGCAGATATTAGAACAAGCCTTCCTCTAGACAACCCCAGGGTACTTCCTTCTGACGCAATTTCATTTTGCCTCTCAGGAGGGATGCGGCAGAGAGAAAGCCTCGGGACTACCAGGGGAAGGCCTGTTTTGATAGCTGCTGGCAATGAAAGTTTGAAGGATCAGAGCTGAGAAAAGGGCTGCCGAGAGACAGACCCGGGTCTGGGGCAGGACCGCTGCCACCACTGTCCCCCTACCCCCCCCCCCCCCCACTCAGGATGCAGTGTGAAGGGGAGGATAAGGGTTTTGAACAGATGGAAGTGGAGGAGGGAAAAGGAAGGAGGCTCAAGAGCCGAGGGAGACAGAGCAGAGCCTTACCTTTAATCATTCCTCAGAGAGAGAGAGAGAGAGAAAGAAGGGAAAAGGTAGTGCCCCCTAGAAAATGGAGGTGGGAGAAGGACTACATTTCCCAGCATCCCCGGGGAAAACCCTGGTATAGGGATTATTGGACCCAGCATTCCCCGGGAGAAGGCTCTGACAAGGCAAGGGAGGGGCACCTGGAAGATAATCAAGTAAGAGAGGAACAGCAAACCTTCTTTTGTGTGGGGGAGGAGAAGGAGTCCATGGACTGGCAAGCTGCTGGAGAGCAGGAGCAGGAGGCAGGCTCTGGGGAACCTATGGACCTTTCTGCCTGGGCTCATGCCTTGAAAACTAAACTGAAAAACCAGGTGAACTCTTGGTGTCAGAGCTGGGCTGAAAGTGGAAAGGGGAAGGGTCATGCGGGAGGAGGGTCAGTGAAGTAATAGAGTGACCCTTAATGGGGGGGATCTTTTCCTCTTTCCCAAAAGAGTTCAGGCTGTGTTCTTTGAAGAGACTGTGTGTCTGAACTGAGTGCTAAGGCATTAAGCACTGTGGAGTTTGAACTGTTGGGAAAACAAACCTTCTTTTGTGTGGGGGAGGGGAAAGTATGTTACATTGTTTTTTTTTCCTTTTTGTGGGCTGAGGCCCACAGCAGTGTTGCCAGGTGGGCGGTTTTACCGCCCAATTGGGCGGTTTTCCGCGACCCGCCGCAAGAAATTTTTGCCCGCGGCGGGTTGCGGTTTTTTGGGCGGTTTTTGGCCGGCTTTTCGGCCGCGGTGGGCGGGGTTAGTGACGTTGGGAGGCGGGGTTAGTGACGTGGGAGGCGGGGTTAGTGACGGGGGAGGCGGGGCCGATGACGGGGGAGGCGGGGCCGATGACGGGGGAGGCGGGGCCGATGACGGCGGGGGCGGGGTTGATGACGGCGGGGGCGGGGGTGATGACGCGGGGGCGGGGGTGTCAGGGGCGGGGTTTGAGTTTGGGCGGGTTTTGGGCTGGATTTTGGGCTCCTTTAGGCTGGAAAAAAATTTTCCACCTGGCAACCCAGGCCCACAGAACGGTGTGTTTTAGACTGTTTGCAGAAACCCCGTGGGGGTGGACAAGATACAGGGATTCTTTTTGGGGTGTGAAGTTGGACTACAGAGGAACCTATCTGTGGGGACTGTTAACTGGGCTCCAACTGATTTGTGCAGCCGTTGGAAGGGAACTTGTTTTGCGTTTCTGCTGTACCTGGGCCCTGAGAGGAAAACAGGAGCAATTGTTTTGAAGGGCTGCAGGATTCCTTTTGAAAGTTACTGAACTGTGAATCCCTGACAATAAAGGAGCTTGGTGACTTTTACCTTTTTGAAGTTTATTTTCTTTGAGCCCTGCCCTGTGGACTGCGGTGGGCCGGGAGGCTGAGTGGCCAGGGTGGAGGCAAGATCCCGAAGACCCTCCGGTGGAGGGAAGGATCTTCACAGCAGTCAAAGTTGCTGCCCCTCCCTGGCTCACTCATCCTGGCTACCCCTGCCGCCATGTGCGTAGCCAGATTTGAAAGATTTGGGGGGGGGGGGGGGCAGAGTTGAAAGTGGTCCTCAAGCCATGCCAGCAGAAGCCTTCCTCCAGTGCTGTTCTGCACCGCATTGCCTGCCCTGCCCAATGTTTTCCCTTGTGTCACGCATGCTCGTTGTTCTCGGCCACATTGACTGCCCCACTCAGTGCTTCCCCTCACGTCACACATGCTAAATTTCATCAAAACTGAGCCTGAGCAACGTGAGGAGAAGCACCGAGCAGGGAAGGAAATGCGGCAGAGAACAGTGTTGGATTTGGGGACCCCTGCCAACCAAACTAGGGCCCCAAATCCAATTTGGAATCCTGTCTGCTCCTCCCCAGCGCCTGTCTTTCTCCTGCTCCTGCCGAGACCCGGGTGATTACGCAATCACCCAGATCCCATCAGGGGCAGGAGAAAGGCAGGCACCGGGCCCAGAGAATCTTGCCCCCCTTCTCGGAGGCTCTGGCAGAGAGGAGAAAGTGGCCCAAGTTGTGGGAGGAGGAAGGTAGGAAAACAGATTAGACCCACAAGAGAGGAGAGACAGGCTACCCATAATGATAAGGGAGGGGAAAAGGGGTCACAGGCTGCACTTATATTGAAGGGAAGAGATAAGGGGTGACAGGCTGCAACTGCACATATGTAGAAGGGAAGAGGCGAGACAGGCTGCACATACAATTAAGAAAGGGGAAGAGGGGACACAGGCTGCACATAATGGGAAGAGAAGAGGGGACACAGGCTGCACATAATGGGAAGAGAAGAGATGATACAGGTTGCACATAAAGGGAAAGGAAGAGGTAAGACAGGCTAAACACATATGGAAGGGAAGGGAAGAGGGGAGACAAGACAGATTTGAGACGGAGGCAAAGAAATTGAAGAAAGCTGAATGTGAAAGATCAGTACCAAACAGACATAGGACAGGAGGTAAGAAAAGAAATAGCAAATGGAAAGGATGCCCCAGAAACAGAGTTAAGAGCACAGACAGAGGAAAGCAGAACCAAAGATTGGGAAGAATATGATTGGAATAATAAAATCACAAGACTACAAAGGTAGGAAAATGATTTTGTTTTCAGTTTAGTGATTGAATTATGTAGGTGTTCAAAATTTACATCTGTCCGCTTTATTTTGCACTATATACAGTAGGAGGACATGCATTTCTTTCTGTTTTTTTTTGTTAGAATCCTGTATCTCTGTTTTCCGTTTTTGTCTGCATATTTTTTCCAGTCCCTTATTTTGTATCAGGTGAGAGTCATGTTCACACCTGCAACTGAGGTAAAGGATTCTGCTGGTAAGTGGTGTCTGTGTAGGAATCTGTAACAGTCCATCTTGTTCCAGTTTCCCATTAGCAGGTATATTGGTGCTCTAATGAATTTCAGTAGCATAATTAAATAAAATAGCTATTTCTGAAGGTTAAAGGTATGGGTAGGGATGGAATAGATCTTAGTAGGGACGGGCAGGTATGGGTTAGATTCCAGTGGTGTGCCTTCACAATTTTTTCACCTTGTAAGTGTGCTGCGAGATGAAAAAGGTTGAAAATCATTGTACTGTACTATAAAAGGGTCTGGGTTTTAGGACATCTACAATTAATATTCATCTAGCATATTTGCATACATTTAAAGCCTGCTTTCGAACATTTCATCAAGGTAGAAAAAGGGACGTCCCAGTCAGGGCTTTCAAAATTTCCAGACTATTTTACAAAAGGCTCACTGAGGGGTCCTTTTACCATGCTGCGGGGAAAAGAGCCCTGTGCTAGCAGTGGGAGCCATTTTTCCTGCACACCAGGACCTTTTTTTTACCACAGTGGGTAAAAAGATCCCAGACACACATGGCCATGCGGTAACAGAACTCTTATCGCATGGCCATACGTTGGGGAGTCCTTACTGCCACTCATTAAGGTGGCGATAAGGGCTCCCGCACTAACCCGGTGGTAACCGGGCAGCGTGCAGCAATGCCCTATTACCACCGGGTTACCACCGTGCAAGTCATTTCCAGGGTTTTTTTTTCCCCCATGAAAATTATGAATGCTTATGGCGGGACTATCGCTGCTGGCCACCTTGGGCTGGCAGAAGTCCCAGAATAGCGAGCAGAAAGCCCGTGTTGGAAATACATGTGTATTTGGCAATACAATATAGTGGGAACCGGCATTTAAAAAAATAAAAATAAAGGGCAGCATCACTCAGGGTTTTGAATACGTAAGCAGTTATTTTGCAACTTACACATGTGCCACCACTTACATGCAGAAGAGTCTGGTTTGACAAGGTCAGACATCCAAGGGGAGCCAAGTAATGAGCCAAGGTTGTTGAGGTGGAGGTCAAACTGAGTATTTAGGTGAAACTTTTGCATGCCTCATAGCAGGTATAAATGTGGATATCTAAATTTTATGAGGTATAAATGTACTTTAATTTAATATCACATTTATAACCCGCTTAACCATTGACATAGCTAAAGGCAGGGAACAGCAAGAAAAAAAAATACATAAAAACGTATGCATATTTCTCAAGCTTGCCCAAACCATGCTCAGAGCACTCATTTTGAATATTGTGCATGCTGTGAATTATACACTTGTAAGTAGTGGCTTTATTTTTAATTGCTAATTTATTTATTACATATAGAGGTGTATTTTCGATATGACGTCTATGTCCGACTTTGGACGTTTTGCAAAAAAAAACGTCCAAAATCTGAATAGGAAAGAAGGTCATTTTCAAAAAAGAAAAACATCTTTTTTTTTTTTTTTTTTTTTTTCGAAAATACTGCTTTTAACAAGGTTTTGTGAATTGGGCATTTTGTTTTTTGGTCCATTTTGGAAAAAAAAAAAAAAGTCGAAATGCAAAACACAAAAAATCAAGCCATTAGGATGTAGGAGGAGCCAGCATTTTTAATAGACTGGTACCCCTGACATCCCAGGAAAGCAATAGGGCACCCTAGGGGGCACAGCAGTGAACTTCATAATATGCTGTTAGGTACACATCTCTCCATTGCTTCCTTGTCTGCTGAGCCACCCAACAACCCACTACCCCCAACTGCACACCACTATCATAGCTCTTACAGGTGAAAGGGGTAACTATATGTGGGTACAGTGGGTTTCTGGTGAGTTTTGGAGGGTTCACAGTTTTCTCCACAAATGTAACAGGTAGGGGGAGGTATGGGCCTGGGTCCACCTGTCTGCAGTGCACTGCACCCACCACTAAGTCTAGGGACCTGCAAGCTGTTCTAATGGACCTGAGTATAACATCTGAGGCTGGCAAGTAATGTTTTTAATCAAATTTTTGGGAGGTGGAAGGGGGTTAGTGACCACTGGGGGAGTAGAGGGAGGTCTTCCCTGATTCCCTTCAGTGGTCATCTGGTAATTTGGGGCACCTTTTTGTGCCTTATTCGTTATAAAAACAAGTCTAGGCAAAATGTCTTAGAGTTAGTCCTGGACGGTTTTGTTCTGTTCCATTACGGCTGAAAAACTTTCAAGTGTTAGGAACGCCCAAATCCCACCCTTAACACACCCCCTTGTGATTTGAATGCACTTCTGACGGACTTCATAGAAAAAAATCTAAAAATTGTTTTTGAAAATACCAATTTGGACATTTTTTGTGAGAAAAACCTCCAAATGCAGACTTATGCCACTTTTTGGACGTTTTTCTCTTTTGAAAATGAGCCCATTGATTTCTGAAACACTTACACATATTAATGCTCCGGGTGATTTACAATACACATATGAAACAACATATAAGAGTAAAACATACTGTACATCATACCCAAGCATAAAACAGTAATAAAAACACCAGACCTAGCTGAGTAACAACATTTAGGTATGATTTCTGTCTGCTATGTTTTTTCTATAATTATTATTATTAGCATTTGTATAGTGCTACCAGACACACGCAGCGCTGAACACCTGATACAGAGAGACAGTCCCTGCTCAATAGAGCTTACAATCTAAAAAATACAGACAGACAAGACAATTAAGGGCGAGGGAAGTACTGGGTGAGAAGGGAAAAGGGGAGGGCAATTGATTAGTGGCTAGGAGCCAAAAGCAGTGGTGAAAAGGTGGGTTTTCAGCATAGATTTGAAAACAGGTAAAGATGGAGCTAGACATAGAGGCTCAGGAAGTCTATTCCAAGCATAAGGTGCTGCGAGGGAAAAGGAACAAAGTCTTGAGTTAGCAGTGGAGGAGAAGGGGAACGACAAGAGAGATTTGTCCAGTGAGCGGAGTTCACGGGGAGGAATGTAGGGAGAGATGAGAGTGGAGAGGTAATGGGGGGGCTGCAGAATGGATGCATTTAAAGGTCAGTAAGAGAAGTTTGAACTGTATGCAGAAGCGGACAGGGAGCCAGTGAAGTGACTTGAGGAGTGGGCTAGTGTGGGTATAACGATTTTGGCGGAAAATAAGTCGTGCTGCAGAATTTTGGACAGACTGATCTACCTGACTAGGGTGCTTCTTTTCCTTGATTGTAATCCACATTGAATCCAAATGGAGATATTACAGAATATAAGTCACCTAGGGGCACTTTTACAAAGTGGCAGTAAGGCCAACGCGGGCTTACAGCTCGCTCTTCCGGGACTACCGCTAGAACAAAGTGGCCACTGGTGGTAGTCCTGACCCGAGCATGCGCCATTTCTGGGGGGGAAAAAGAAAACCCACAGAAATGCCTTATGTGGCGCTAACCCGGCGGTAATCAGTCATCGCCGTGCACTGTCCGGTTACCGCCAAGTTAGCTCAGGAGTCCTTATTACCACATCAGTGGGTGGCGGTAAGGGCTCCCTGCCAAATGGCCACATGGCAAGAGTTCTCTTACCTCATGGCCATGTGTGTCTGGGGGCTTTTTACCCGCTGCGGTAAAAAGGGTCCTGGCGTGCAGAAAAAACTGCCCCCACCGCTAGTGCAGGGCCCTTTTTCCCGCAGCTTGGTAAAAGGACCCTCCCCCCCCCCCATAGCATAGCATAGCAAAATGAAGATCAATATAAATGAACAAATCAAAGACTAAGTTAACATCCTTATTAAAGAGACATGTCTTTATAATCTTTATAAAATGCTAGGTCTTCCAGCTCCATGTGAGCCTTATTCTTATTCTATAAATGAGGGGGAAACGGAAATGTTTTCTTCCATGTTTCCATATAGGTAATGGTAGAAGTAATCGGTAGGGCCAACAAGTCATCCTGGAAGGACCTTAACTCACTATTAGAATCATGAATCAGTATCTCTGGGGGGGGGGGGGGGGGGCTTCTTAAAGAGATCCTTGCAAGCAGTGTACGTTAAAGTTTTCCCAGAAAATAACTGAGAATCAGAGAAGATCTTCCAGCACAATTCAATGGCAGAAGGCATTAAGTCCACCTATGCTTAAAAATAAAATGCCTAACTGTAATCTAGGAAGTATATCGCATTATAGTAACATAGTAGATGCCGGCAGAAAAAGACCTACACGGTCCATCCAGTCTGCCCAACAAGATAAACTCATATGTGCTACTTTTTGTGTATACCCTACTTTGATTTGTACCTGTCCTCTTCAGGGCACAGACCGTATAAGTCTGCCCAGCACTATCCCCGCCTCCCAACCACCAGCCCCGCCTCCCACCACCGACTCTGGTATAGACCGTATAAGTCTGCCCAGCACTATCCCCGCCTCCCAACTACCAGCCCCGCCTCCCACCACTGGCTCTGGCACAGACCATATAAGTCTGCCCAGTGTATATTAGACTTCCGCAGACCCCCTTCAGGATTTCCAGTATATCAGAGGTAAAAGGCAGTAAATTCATTGCAGAGAATCCAAGCAAAACATGTTTTGTTTTGTTTTTTACCCATTTTCCCACAAATCAGTCAAAATAGACTTACTTCCATCTGTCATTACAGGGCAGAAATGTGATCAGGTACTTTAAGACCCATTAAATTTTAGCTGCAGGGTTCTGCACACATTGCAGTTCAATTAACTTCTTTTTTTAATGAAGACCGTTAAAGAGGGTATTATATAATACTCTGTAAACCCACCATTTCACGTGCAAATTCTGTGAAACCCTTCAGAGATCCTGCGTACCCACTAGCCCTGAATACCACTGGTGCCCACATAACTTCCATGATTGCTTCAACTCTGTCCCCTGATGACCCCTCCAGCACTATCTGGACTACATGCAACAGTCAGAGCTGATATTCAGCAGTATAGCCTGGTTAAGTGCAGCTGAATACTGGCAGACAACTTGCTTAGCTTAGAGTGGAGGAGTAGCCTAATGGTTAGTGCAGTGGACTGGAGAACTGGGTTCAATTCCCACTGCAGTTCCTTGTGACCCTGGGCATAGTCATTTAACCCTCCACTGCCCCAGATAGACAAACTTTGATTGTGAGCCCACTAGGGACAGAGAAAGTACTTGTATATTAAAAAAAATAAATACATTACAATTTATAGAATAACACTTAAGCAGAAAGGTCACATATAAATTTAGGCATCACCATTTGCACCAATGGAAATGTGGTGCAAATGCCCGCGTCTAAATTTATGTGCAGAGCACGCATATTCTATAATTACATGTGTAACTCTAAACCATGCCCCTAATCCACCCCAAAATGCCTATGACCCTCCCATTTCTGCACCTCCTTTATTGGGTCACGTGTAAATTTTCAGCATGGATCCCGCACCTAACTTTACACAAGTCCCAATTAAATCTAATTGGTGCCAAGGATTGCTTGTTAAAAAGCCAATTATTGGCACTAATTAGCTCATTATTCTATTAAATTGCATGCACAAATCAGGCGCACACCTTACTTTGTAAGCGCAATTTTTGGGGAATGTATACAGCACTGTGTATGTCTAATAGTACTATAGATATAATATGTAGTATTAGTAGGTTTAAGCAGTAAGGAGCAGCTTAGCCATACTGCACATAAAATCTGCTGTTTCCATTGATCAGAGATGTAGGTATTCTTCAGATGTTTGTTGGGGGATCAGGAAGGGTGCTCACATCAACTGGGAGGATTGGTAGAGGTGATCAGATTAGTGGGGGTGGGGTGGCTAGATGTGCCACCACAGGCAGGAAGTTTCACTTTGCTGCACTAGGTTGCTTGCAGTGTCTGACAGTGCAGGAACACACCTTCTTCTCAACCACCTTTGTTTAAACTAATTCTGGCTACAAGCCTGGGTGATTTTAATTGTGTTTCTCTCCTATTCAGTAATGTCAGAAATTAGTTTTCTGTTTGCTTTCAGCATGAGAAAGTAATGTATAAAGTAATGCCTGTCAGTGGAAGTAAATATCAGAAGACTAAGAAATTATAGATTAAAGCAGTCAATTATCCCTACTGCAAAATGTAAGAGCATTAAAAAGAATTTACAAGATCAATGTAAATAATAAACCCTGAATTAACACTAAAAACCAGGCTTCTTGTAAATGGAGCAGACTACTTAAAGCTATCGGTTACTGCAGCCCACAGAGTGCATGGATTGCCCTAATGGCTAATATTGTCCTAAGCTAATATTTTACCCGCGGGACATTTCTGTATCTTTGCCTTCCCTTGTTAGGTATGGTTTGAAGATTTAGAACGTATTTTGTAGCTTTTAACTTTTGATAGCTATTTAAATATTCATGTCATTATTGTAACGCATAGTACAATTTTCAGTAATAATTGCATTTTAAATATTCTCAGATGCAATAGACTTTATAGGGTATAATTTTTACAGGGCAAAGAACAGAAACATCAGACGCTGCAGTTTAGACAAGAATGATGCAACTTGTTGAACACAAAAGAAGATAGATTTTAATTGTGCTCAAGTTTAATTAGAACAATTAGGCAATGTTCTGAGTCAGGTTATGATAAATATGTCAGATTCCATTGTAGCAAACATTATTCACATTAGAACATATTAAACATAACATTAGGCTGATTACTGATGAAGGTGGGGGTCTGAGAGCTTTTATGAGGGGCAGAAATGAGGTAAGTAAAATGAGCTACAACAAGGCTAAAATTGATTGGTTTTCCTTGTGATCTTGGATAGGTTTTTTTAATCATTCATTGCCTTAAGTCAGGGATTCTCAACCCAGTCCTCGGGACACACCAAGCAAGTCTGCTTTTCAAGACATCCACAATGAATATTCATGAGATAGATTTGCATACGAAGGCGGCAGTACATGCAAATTTATTTTATGAATATTCATTGTGGATATCCTGAAAGACTGGGTTAAGGATCCCTGTCATAAGTATAAACTTAGATCGCAAGCCCTTTGAGGACCAGGAAATAACTAGTGTACTGGAACATAACTCACCTTGACCTTGAGCTACTACTGAAAAATGTGTAAGCTAACCTTCTCACCACCCCCTCCAAAAATATATAGTTTGGTTGCTTTTTCCAGCTCAATTCATACAAATTTGAGATGCACAAAAATTGTGGGACTGAAAAGGATTTGCGAAATAAAATTCAAACCTTATTAAATAAAAAAAGACCTATGGGCAGAGAGCCTGTGTATCTCATGAAAATCAAATAGTCATGGCAGGATTAGGAAAGCTAGGCACATGTCAGTGGCCTATATTCAAGAGAATGCCTTCTAGCTTGCCAGTTGTCTCACTTGAGAATAGTAAATTCCTTATTGATGTGGAAAATTGGGGCCCAGATAGGGTTGCCAAACAGTGATTTTAGGGGCCATTTTACTAAGCAGCAGTAAGCCCACTGCGGGCTTACTGCGTGCCAATCTGGAGCTACTGCTGGCCTAGTTCCACCCCCCAGCATGCCACATTTCCGTTGCTAGTGGAAATATTGAAAATATATTTCCACAAGGGGTTACAAAGATATATTTGCCTAGGATACAATACAGCGTTAAGCCAGCTCTGCAAATAATACACCATTGACCTATCTTCAGTCATATTTTGCATCAGGTAATATTGTCTTTTCTTGAGGGTCAGTCCAATTATCTGTCTGTTTGTTCATCTATCTGTTGTATAGAAAGAAAGAACACTGCAGGCAATCATTAAATACATGCTGGTAACTCTCCGATTGCAGCAATGACGAGAAGGAAATCTGGCCAGCTCTTGCCTTGCTCTGGTTAAATATTAGACCCAGATTGCCAATAGGAAATATGGGAGGAAGGTGAGAGAGAAAAATTGGGTATAAAAAGAAAAAAGGATATAAGTAAAATCTCTTCTTTAGTTAGGTTGTTCTGTCCCCATATTCATGGAGGCAGGGTATATTATGATTTATATTTAATACTAGTGAAAAAGGCCTGTTTCAGTGAGAGATGAAATGGGCCCTAGCAAGGTTTTATTGTCCTGCGAGCCTCCTGTTCCCTGGGCCCCCCTGCAGCCACCCATGGCCACTGACCTAGCTGTCCCTCAGCCCTCCTCCAGGCACCTGTCCACTGCTGGCGCTCCGTGATGTGGGTTCTGTCGGAAAAATGGCCGCCGAGGGGCAGGGAGAGATGGCGTTTCGTCGAGTGTCAGTGCTCCGCCCTCGTCGTCATCACGTAGTGATGCGAGGGCGGGGCACACACTCATGGGGAAAGCGGATATCTCGACACCTCAACTTCCAGTGGTGGCTTCATTTAGAACATTGGGGTTGTGAATTATGTGTAGATGGGGTGTGGCTGAGGGCGGGTCTATGAGTAACAGTGAGTGGTGCATGAGTGAGAGTGAGTGTTGCTGACAACCTAGCCTACCAACACTGCAGGGCTTCAGTGTTTCCCTCCCACAGAGTGAGCTTCAAAATGTTGCAGGTGAGAATTATTTATATAGATGAGTATTATTTGCATTTAATTGTATTGTTTGTATAATAAATAACACTGTATATTAGGACTGATTTTCCTATAGTTTGCAGTTCCTGTGATTGACTCCTTGTGAGATTTCTGTAATGACTGTTAGCTGTGAGCTAGGGCCAGCCCTCCCTCTCTGCCCCTGTGGGCTGTGTGAGAGAGCCCAATCTTCCTAGCATGCCTTTGTGATCAGCAGCTGTTCTAGGGGCTGATCCATGTAATTCCATCAAGATTTGTCATCTTCGTCCCAAGCCATCTCCTCAAGTCATCTCCCAAAGTCATCTTACCCCAAGTCATTCCCCATTTATTTTTCTCTGAGTTCTCCCCCTTATTTTCCTAGAATGTTACAGCTTTTCCTCTCAGCTGGGATAAGGTTCTGGCCATCTACTTGCCTCTAAGGTGGCTATACAGACTCTATGGGCAGGAGGCCACAATTCTTTTTCTTTGTTTATTCTGAGTACTACAATAAAGAAGATTTGCTTAAGAACTGAGAGACTACTGGTGAAGTCTCTGCTTGGAGATAGGTTTTTGCTGGCTGTTTAAGCTACACTATACTTTGCCTAGAATAGTACATAGGCCGTAGGATGTGAAAATTACTTAAGGATACACATAAACATTCATTTATTTTCCCTAGTCCTCTCTCCATTTTAACTGAGTACATGCCTTCTGGGGCAGATTCTCTGATACGATAGTAACATAGTAGATGACGGCAGAAAAAGACCTGCATGGTCTATCCAGTCTGCCCAACAAAATAAACTCATATGTGCTACTTTTTGTGTATACCTTACCTTGATTTGTATCTGCCATTTTCAGAGCACAGACCGTAGAAGTCTGCCCAGCACTAGCCACGCCTCCCAACCACCAGCCCCGCCTCCCACCACCAGCTCTGCCACCCAATCTCGGCTAAGCTTCTGAGGATCCATTCCTTCTGAACAGGATTTCTTTATGTTTATCCCACGCATGTTTGAATTCCGTTACCATTTTCATCTCCACCACCTCCCACGGGGGGGGGGGGGGGGGGGGGGGGGGGGGGAGGGTTTCCTCTTCAAGGCCCAAAGAGTATGTTTTCTTACTTTGACACAAGCATTCAGGGGGGAAGTTGTCATTGTGGGCTACCATTAAGATGAGTTGTTTTATCACAACTCATGCTATTTTAGCACAGGTTGCATTGTATGCAATGAAAACTAGTTACTAATAACCAGAGTTAGCTGTAAAATAACCCATCTTAGTGATAGCCCATATTGACACCTTTTCTGCTAAGTCTCTTATGGGGTACTCCAACTAAACTTTACTGAAGACTCATGCAAAGCAGGTTGCTTTAAGGTACATTTTATTTTCAGTGGTTATAGTATTGATTTAACACTATTTCACTGTATTACTATAATATACTTTTTCTTTAACCATGTTTGGAATCCCTTTTCACTTTTTCTCAGTTCGTTTAGATTAGTGGCTTCCCAAGAGCTGGATAAACTTTTGAATCCTTTTGGCTGAGCTTTACAAGGTATTCCCTTCCACTTTGGGATCCTCTTCTGCATTCAGGCTCTCTCATCAAGAAAATTTCCCACAGAATACTTTTTCTCCTTTAGTCAAACTATGAGTTTGTGCTGTAATTCTCTTGTACATCTTGTCTGTTTACAGTCCAAGGTCCTGAATTCTCTCTTTGTTTTGCAGTCAGGTAGTGCAGTGGTTGAAGCTTCTGTCTTCTCACGTGTACTTCAAAAAGGACATGAACCTAAAGCTCAAGGGAAGCTTCTTCTTTGCATGGCATAGCAAAAGACTTAAAGCTGAGTGCAAAAGAAATGCACCATGAATCCAGAAAATCCAAAGCAAAATCCATGCTAACATTTAAGGGTCTCTGTTTTATATAACGATAGGCAGAAACATTGCAGACATCCTAAAAGAGAATGGTGTAGCAAAATAGTTTATATCTCCTAACTATACTAACGTGCCCTTCTACTAAAATGCTTTAAAATATATGCTTAGCCCATTTTGATGGAGAACTTTCCCTCACACTAAGCCCATGTGTAACATGGGAGTGAACTCAGGCTTTTTATTTTGGTTTATTTGTAGGCCGTATGCTAGCATTGTCCTCAGTGCATGGCAACTGCAAATAATTGACGTGAAAGCACTTGCCAAAGTGCTCCGTTAAGTCTGCATTATGCAGTTACAGCAAACTAATCAGAACGCCCTAGCTGGATAATGCTTCCATGCCCATTCCCTACCCATGACATGCCCCCTCCCAAAAATATATATTTTTTAATGTGTGGTTATTGCGTGTAAACGGGGAACTTACAAAAATTGATTTAACGTGTTTTGTGGTATGCACATTTTAAGCATGGGTTTGGGCACAATACCCTTTAGTAAAAAGGCCCCTAAGGAAGTATGGTTCCCAGAAGCGTTCCCAGAAGCGTCCTGGCCTACTGAAAGTTCCAAAGGGATTCTAACATAGGAAAGACAGAAGAATGGAAGGAAGAAAAGTTTGAAGGATAAACAGAGAAACTAAAATAGAAGCTACTAGGAGCTGGAATGAAGCTGCACTGCAGTAGTTGAGATTTGATTGAGAGGCAGGAAGCCATGCAGTGTGCTAGAGATTTTGAGTTATGTCATAGCTTTCCTTACCTCACAGCAGAAGGAAGACATCATAGGCATTTAATGATTATCTACGGGATGCATCTCCCTATTTGCGATAAATGTGTGCAGCAGGAAACTAAAAACAGAAGAATAAATGAAAGAGGATCACAGCATACTTCTCGATACCCTGTCCTCACTTGGATTCCAGGGCTCTGTCCTTTCCTGGTTCTCTTCCTACCTCTCCCTCCGCACCTTTAGTGTTCACTCTGGTGGATCCTCTTCTACTTCTATCCCTCTGCCTGTCGGCGTACCTCAGGGTTCTGTTCTTGGTCCCCTCCTCTTTTCTATCTACACTTCTTCCCTTGGTTCATTAATCTCATCCCATGGCTTTTCCTACCATCTCTATGCTGATGACTCCCAAATCTACCTTTCTACCCCTGATATCTCACCTTGCATCCAAACCAAAGTTTCAGCGTGCTTGTCTGACATTGCTGCCTGGATGTCTCAACGCCACCTGAAATTAAATATGACCAAAACTGAGCTTCTCATTTTCCCCCCCAAACCCACCTCCCTGCTCCCCCCGTTTTCTATTTCTGTTGACGGCTCTCTCATTCTCCCTGTCTCCTCAGCTCGAAACCTTGGGGTCATCTTTGACTCATCTCTCTCCTTCTCTGCTCATATCCAGCAGACCGCCAAGACCTGTCGTTTCTTTCTTTACAACATCCGTAAAATCCTCCCCTTTCTTTCCGAGCACTCTACCAAAACCCTCATCCACACCCTTGTCACCTCTCGTTTAGACTACTGCAATCTGCGTCTTGCTGGCCTCCCACTTAGTCACCTCTCCCCTCTCCAGTCGGTTCAAAACTCTGCTGCCCGTCTCATCTTCCGCCAGGGTCGCTTTACTCATACTACCCCTCTCCTCAAGACCCTTCACTGGCTCCCTATCCGTTTTCGCATCCTGTTCAAACTTCTTCTACTAACCTATAAATGTATTCACTCTGCTGCTCCCCAGTATCTCTCCACACTCGTCCTTCCCTACACCCCTTCCCGTGCACTCCGCTCCATGGATAAATCCTTCTTATCTGTTCCCTTCTCCACTACTGCCAACTCCAGACTTCGCGCCTTCTGTCTCGCTGCACCCTACGCCTGGAATAAACTTCCTGAGCCCCTACGTCTTGCCCCATCCTTGGCCACCTTTAAATCTAGACTGAAAACCCATCTCTTTAACATTGCTTTTGACTCGTAACCACTCGCCTCCACCTACCCTCCTCTCTTCCTTCCCGTTCACATTAATTGATTTGATTTGCTTACTTTATTTATTTTTTGTCTATTAGATTGTAAGCTCTTTGAGCAGGGACTGTCTTTCTTCTATGTTTGTGCAGCGCTGCGTATGCCTTGTAGCGCTATAGAAATGCTAAATAGTAGTAGTAGTAGTAGGCATCCAATATGATTTTTTTGGATTTGACAACCTGTTTAGAGGCTTTGATAAAAAAAAAAAGACTAGCAATAGGAGCACTTTATGTTGGTCTCAGATTGAGATAAAATTCTCAGGCTTTATATTTCTGCTAGACAGCTAGGTGTCTACATTTTCATGGGCATAAGATATATATTTTCCTGATGTTTCTCCTAGAACCCAGCAGATTAGACAGTTTGATTCAGCTTCATGCCTGAGCTGTTGCCCTTGGCATGAGGTTTTTCATTTGAAATTTCCCAGAAAGTGTTTTACGAAATGTGATAGGTTGTTCATTCTTGTGCATTCCTCCTGTGCAGATTCCTGTAGCAGCTCCCAGAGTTTCCCTGTGGCTTTTAGACCCCTTCCCCACTCAGCTCCTATGGGGAGTGCTTTCTAGGGTCTATTCAGCTTTTAACCTTCTCTCTCTCCAACAAGACAAGTTCACAACCTTAGCCAATTCATGTGAGGGCCCTTGGGCAGGGATTTATTTTATGCATTTAAACATCATGCAAAATTCAGTTCAATTCAAAAGAAAAATACTAACAATTCTTCAAAGAAGTGCATACTTAGCAACGCACGCACAGTGGTAATCAGTTTATCTTTCAAAAGCACCAGCAGTTTCTTCCTTATTTAGAACTGGCTTTCTTAACCTCAGGAGCAATGTCAGTCTCCCAGCAGCAAAGCTGCAGTCCCTTACACACTGCCTTCACCTCATCTGAACTCTGTCCTTTTCTTCTGCCCTTCAGTTTGTTCTAAAGCAAACAAAAAATCTTCTTCTCTCAGATACTAAAAAATGGTTGCCGGTTTCTTCATGAGCCCTAAATAGGCAACTCTGACAGGCATCTCTAAGGGGCATTTTAACAGGCAACTCTAGCAGTTCTCTGTGTTCCTCCTCTTCCCCCTGCTGCTAGAAGTCTTTTAAAACATTGTCCTTCTGCAGTCTATAACTTCTGCATGCCCAATAAATTTAAACTAACCTGGCTATTTCCATGACCCTCATGAGTGAGTTAAAAACATTTTTCCCTCTGCCCTACCTCAGCTCTGGCCTCACAAGCTGGTTTGGCTTCCCTTGGCTAGGGGTTCATTTCTTTTCCCTAGGGGCATGAGTGAATACTGAGGGAACTCCCTTGATTCCTCCTTTCCACTCCAGGTGCTTCTTCTCTTGCCTGAAATCAACATGATGGGAGTGCTCAGAGCCTAGCTCTGCATCTGGCCATAGGGTTTCCTCCTTCTTCACTCCTGGAGCCCTGTTATTAACTAAGGCAGGAAGTTATCAATGTGGGCAACCGTTAAGATGGGTTATTTTACCATAAGTTGTTCTATTGTAGCACAGGGTATGGTAGCCGACATTAATAAATCCCCTCTCCCCTGAGTTCAACTGACTTGACTCCTCTCTTCACCTGCCTGCCAGTCCCCTGAGGGTTTGTGGGAATTACATTTCTAACCACCAGTTTTCTGCATGGATTTAAGGAGGAGAGGGACCTACCCAGGCTCTTAAGCAATTCCTAGGCCATTTGTGAATATATCCACACTTGTTTCCAAGATTAAAGTACGGAAATTGGGTTTTTAAAGTATGAGAAACAGCCTCCTGGTTTCATTTTACCACCTGCTTTGTTCTTACTAGGCTTCTTGGGGGCAGCATGTGGCTTATCCTCTCCATTTCATATTCCTTCTTGATTTTCTTGAGGTAGCTTGATGCTGGGCCTCATACAAATTTTAAAGGTTGATATCATGTATTCACTGAGCCAGACCATCTTGAAGATTTTATTAAATCACAAGAGCAGAATGTGATGAGACGAGGGGTAAACTACTCAGAGGTATACAGCTGGTTTGTTTTATGTAGACAGATAGTTCCCTATTAATGTATTTAGGTATGTTTTGTTGTAAGTTTATTCTTTTACTTTTGTTTCTCTCCCCCAATTTGTGGTTTCTGAGAAACATTTTTGATGCATATTTTTATATTCTTCAGTTGTACGGTTATTTTTCTGTCGCCTGTTGTGATAAAGGTTGTATTATTTTTTTTTTCTTTGTAACAGATATAATTCACAATAAAAACTTAAATGGAAAAAAAAACAATAAAAATAGAGGGGCTGATATTCAAAGCAATTTAATCAGCCTATAACGACTCCTGGCTGGTTTAAGGGCCTTTTTACAGAGCAGTGGTATGCTCAATGCGGGCTTACCACTTGGTCTTCTGGGACTACCGCTGGACCAATAAGACCGCCGACGGTAGTCCCGCCCTGAGCGCACGCCGTTTCTGTGGGAAAAACAAAACCCCCGGTAACTGCCAGGTTAGCATTTTAGGCCTTTTATTGCCACCTTAATGGGTGGGGGTACGGGCTCCCTGCTGCATGGCCATGCTGTAAGAGTTCTCTTACCACATGGCCATGTGTGTCTGGGTGATTTTTTACCCGCTACAGTAAAAAAGGGTCCTGGCGCGTGGGGAAAAATGCCCCCCCCCCCCCCCCCCGCTGCTAGTGCAGGTCCCTTTTTCTCGCAGCTTGGTAAAAGGACCCGTAAATCGCTTGTTCAGGGCTAACTGGTCATATCGAGCGATTCTTAACCATTTAGTTTGTAAACTGCCTAGAAGGTCATCTAAATGGGCAGTATATCAAACTTTTAAAAATGTTTTTTATTTATAACCATTTAAATTTTTACAAGCGATAAAACAACTTGCCGGAAATACAGAGAAAGTAATATATAGGAATTATTTCAGTCAGGTAATTCTATTCTCTTCCTTAGACCACTAAATAGGGAGAGTGAAACAAGACAAGGAGATCAATTAAACAGTAAACAGAAAAAAAAAACGTGGTATTAACCTGATTATCCCCAGATATTACTCATCTAATTCATTATTCCACATTGATCATCTGGTTGGCTTCTTCAAGGCCAATACAGTGGTCAAATAATTTCATTGAAAACATACTTATTGTCCAATATTAGTTAAAAATAATAGATCTGATTACATTCTCTCTCTTTTAAAAAGCAGAAGTTATTTAACAATACATATACTTAAGTCGCTAATTCAGATTCCACTAATTAAAGTAATCCCAGTTTTCACAGGCTTCACTCCTTTTAAAGTAATAATTGAGGAAATATTTCTGAGGAAAACTTTAGGAGTCATACCCGGAACTCTGGGAAAAACAATAATCTCGATATTAATCATCTATAATAATATTCATTTTATTATTCAAAGTTTCTGGTCTATTATCATTTTCAAAATCATAATCACTTCTTGCTCATGTAGAATCATTTGTTATATCAAATATCAAACTTTAAATAAACTTGGAATTAAGGGGGGAATTCATCAAGCAGTGCTATGGCTTTCACGTGGACGTTAAGATCTGAACATGCATTAAGGGAATTAACGCATGCTAAATGCTAAGAAGTCCTTAAATATATAATGGGCTTCTTAGCATTTAGCGTGCATTAATTCCCTTATGGGCCGTTTCTTTAAGCTACGGTAAAAAAGTGGCCTGTGCACTCTGGGCCATTTTTTTACCACATCTAGGAAAAGGAGCCATTTTTTAAGGAGCTGGAAAATGGACGTGCGCTAAATTTGAAATCAGCGGCCTGAGACCTTACCGCCATCCACTGATCTAGCGGTAAGGTCTCACACACCGCCCGCAATGTAAGCATGCAGCATGTGCCAACTGCTGTTTACTGCCAGGTAAGCGGCCTGCAGTAGAAAATAGAAAATTATTTTCTACTGTGGGATTTGGTGCAAGCCAAATTCAGAATTACCACCTGGCTCACGTGCTAGCCGGGTGGTGGTGCCGATTTGGCATGCGCTGTATGCGCATAGGCCTCTGCACAGCTTAGTAAAAGGGCTCCTTAATGCTCGTTAAAGGCCCTGATGACTGCGCAATGGCCCTAACACCGCTTGATGTATTCCCCCCTTAGTGCTGTTGAAAACATCCAGGTAGCAGCTATGTCAAAACCGGCTATTTGGGGAGCAATCTGGGGTGGAGTCAGCGCTTGTCCTGATATTCAGCACTTAACCAGCCAAGGTAACCAGATAAATAGAACCACATAAAAGTCAGTTCTATCTTTATGTGGTGCCCCATAACCAGTTAAGTGCTAAATATCACCGGCTCTGCAAACCTGGAAATTCAATGCCGAAACCCAAACATCACCCAGCATTGAATTTCCGGGTATAATGATGGCATCTGTCAGCAATACGCTGAGCACTAGCAGATGACTATCAACCACAGATGAATCAATGCTGTTATATATTCAACAATATTTGTAAAAATGTTAAAATGGTGACTTTCTCTCCATTTTTACCAGTCTTTGACAGAACTATGAAATTGTGTAATAAGTATGCTGCAAACATTTATTATAATTATTATTATTACATTGGGGCCCTTTTACTAAAAGGTCTTAAGCCCTTAGCAGCCCTTTTACAGAATGGTGGTAAGCCTACCATGGGCTTACCCTGCACCAATCTGGAGCTACCGCTGACCCAACACGGGCACCAGTGGCAGTTCCACCCACAGTGTGCGGCATTTCCGGTGCTGGCAGAAATATTCAGGCGCTAACCAACGGTAATCGGGCAGCACCTGGTTACTGCTCAGGACCCCTTACCACCACCTCCGTGGGTGGTGGTAAGTGCCCCCCCCCCACATGGCCATTTCTTTTTTCGGCCTCCCCCCCCCCCCCCACATGGCCATTTCTTTTTTCGGCCTTTTTTATCCTCTGTGGTAAATGTTCTAATGATATTAGCACATGACCTGCATTACAACATTAAAACAAAAATTCCCCCATAAGTGCCATGTTAAATCTGAGTGCAGGAAAGTCCCATGTAAAATGCGTTAATTCCAGATTTCATCTCACTTTAGTAAAAGGGTCCATTATTAGTTATGCTGCTTCTGAATTGTAATGATTAGGATAAACAGAAGAATAATAGTCCAAGGAACCAGAAGAAAAAACACATGTTTCACTTTGCATGCCTTTGGGTGTAAATAAAAACATGAACTACTGGAAAATAAAGCTTATTTCCTTGCATTGGAATGAAGCTGGACTCATTCAGAATGGAAAATGCTGAAAACTTCCAATGGTCTAAAATAAAACTTTATCAAAATAGTTGTTGAAAATTAAGAATCAATCCAGTTTTAAATGCTTGAATATAAAATATAATGTAAGTCTTCATTTTTCAGGAGCATACTGAAATTGGAATTGCTCAAGATTTTGAGCTCTCATACCAGAATTAATTAAAATTAATGCAGAGCTTCACTGATTAAAGGGTACTGGTCTTCCAAATTATTACATCCACTAGAATATTTTAATGCTGTTACCAAGTCATCATTATCAATTGCCAAATAAATGAAGAAGGAATCTTCCTATGTCCAGTTAGGCAAAACTCAAATAGAAAGAAAGTTGTGCCTTTTTTTAATACATTTGACTACTGATGTGCTGCTTTCATTTCATTTAAAATAGATTTTATAGCTATGTGGATATTTATATAGATATTTGTAGGAAAAAGATCATCATATCTACATTGCTTTCTCTTCCTCCCCAAAAATATAGTTTTGTTGGTGGTGCAATATAACAGAACAACCATAAATTAAGGAAACATGGCAAAGTAAATTTGTCTAATTTTAAAATAAACTAACCAGAAAGTCAATTAGGAAATCACTTCTATTGAATACTATGCTAATGTTATGTTATGCTATCTGATCTAAATTGATGTAAATATGTTTTATCTATATTTTAGAGACAAGTGTAATAGGAACTTTCTCTTCTTCCTTGATATATCTCTTACCCCCTATTGGGATCATTCAGAGTATCAGAGTTATTCTCACTTTTACTCTGTAATGCTTAGCAGAGAGGCTGAAAGTCCAAGGATAAAAGTTGGGCGTTTCTATCAGGCAATATAATATGCAAGAAAATATTTTAAACAATGATACTTTTACCATTGAAAATGTTTCTACCTCAGCATTTTAAATAAGATAATGTTTAACATAGTATTCTTCAATTTAGTGCCTGGAGGCAAATGGTGGACCCCAGAGAACTTGGAAGTGGCCCCATTGTCTTTCTGTTTCTTTACTACTACTCTGCCTCTCAACCCAGGCTCAGGGCAGAAAGGGGAATGGATAGGAGATAGAGCCACAAGCTTGAAGGACATGAATTTCTCAATAGACAAAAGAGAAAGCATGTGGAATTGCTCACAACCTTGAAGATACACCCCAATGAAGTTTGAAGGTAGTCTGGTGGGGATAGATGTCATTTACACACACTGCAATTTTGTGGCCCCACATGGGAAGATATTTGGCAGCTATCCTCCAGCTCATTAGAATCCAAAATGGTCCCAGTTTCCATTTGGACTCTGTGGAGTGTCAGTTATTTTCCAGCTTTTTATGGACTAACAATGCGTCTGTTCACGCTTTCCAAAAATACTAGGACTAGGGGGCATGCGATGAAACTACAGTGTAGTAAATTTAAAACAAATCGGAGAAAATGTTTCTTCACCCAACGCGTAATTAAACTCTGGAATTCATTGCCGGAGAACGTGGTGAAGGCGGTTAGCTTGGCAGAGTTTAAAAAGGGGTTAGATGGTTTCCTAAAGGACAAGTCCATAAACCGCTCCTAAATGGACTTGGGAAAAATCCACAATTCCAGGAATAACATGTATAGATTGTTTGTACGTTTGGGAAGCTCACCAGGTGCCCTTGGCCTGGATTGGCCGCTGTCGTGGACAGGATGCTGGGCTCGATGGACCCTTGGTCTTTTCCCAGTGTGGCATTACTTATGTACTTATGTAGCCATTGAACCATAGCTAAAAGTTATCAAAGGGAATTTTGATAAGCAACATCAATGGAAAAAATGGTTCGGTGCACATATCAAATTCAGAGAGCACACACTAAAGAGTAGGCAAAGAAGAGCCTACAATACTATTTACCATGCATATATTGTTATGTCCATTTGATTTGGATCACTAACTATATTTATTTCTTACTGTGACTCTTATTATTATAAAATGTATTTTTTGACAGTATCTTCAGCCACAATTACTTATGGATGACTTCCAGGAGACGACAGTAGGGATTTGATCGTATCCTTTCTGATAGTTGAGAAGGAACTCCAAAATGTATCAAAAGGAATTACTGAATTAACTATTGACAAAGTCATTGGTGGGGCCCCACTTGGAGTACTATGTTCAATTTTGGAGGCCGTATCTTGTTAAGAAAGAAAAAAAGACTTGAAGCGGTTCAGAGAAAAGTGACCAAAATAGCATGGGGTTTGGGTCGCAAGACATATGACGAGAGACTTGAGGACCTGAACATGTATACCCTGGAGGAAAGGAAAGACAAGGGTGATATGATACAGATGTTCAAATATTTGAAAGGTATTAATTTACAAATATTTTCCAGATACAGGAAGGTGGTAGAACTAGAGGGCATGAATTGAGGTTGGAGGGAGGCCGACTCAGGAATAATGTCAGGAAGTACTTTTTCACGGAGAGGGTGGCAGATACCTGGAATGCCCTTCCGCAGGAGGTGGTGGAGAAGAAAATGGAATTTAAAAATGCATGAGATAAACACAAAGGAATCCTGTATAGAAGGCATGGAACCAAAAAAGCAGCGGTGGTTAGATGGCAACACCAGTAATTGGGAAGCAAAGTCAGTGCTCGGCAAACTTCTAGGGTCTGTGCTCTGATCATGGCTGGACAGATTCAGCTTCTGTAACTAGAGACTAAGGCCAGTGATGGGCAGACTTCTATGGTCTGTGCCCTGAAAATGGCAAGAACAAATCAAGACCAAGTACATATCATACCTTATACTATGAGTTTATTTTGTTGGGCAGACTGTATGGACAGTACAGGTCTTTATCTCCTGTCATCTACTATGTTACAGAGTTAGACATCTCAACAACTGCTTATAAATTAGGAGGTACAAGGTCCCTGATCTTGACTATCTGGTCTCAAAAAATAATTTGCTTGGTTAGTAGCTGAAGGAAAACAATCCTGATCACCGGACCCAACATGACTAGATGTAAGAGCATTAGCGTGTTCTTACATGGGTCTTTCCCACATGCTAAAGCCATTTTTAGTGCAGCTAATGTTGCCATTAGCACACAGCCATTAACAGAAATTAGCATGAGAGCACTTATCGACATGTATTTTGTAGGCAGTAGGGGCTCACATGCTACTCCTGTGCTAATCAGTGCATGGTAATGCAGACACACTAACCCATGAGCACAGAAACACCCACTCTCTGCCCCAAGACACACCCCTCTGCGAAAAATAAAAATGTTTTGTGTGCACACATTGCAAAATTACTGTGGGACACCTTGGTGCGTCCCACAGCAAGCCATTTTAAGCTGCGGTAAGCATGCGTTAGCGTTTACCATAGCTTTGTAAAAGGATCCCTTAATAATATAAAGATATTAAGAACTTCACAGCAGCAGCAGCATTTCAACCTATCTGATCTAGAATAAATAGTTCCTATAAATGTAGAATACAAAAATTAAAACACTATCCCTCCTGTTTACTAAGCCGCGCCAGCAGCTGCCACGCAGCAATGCCGACACAGCCCATTGAAAGTGATTGGGCTATGTCGGCGTTAGCACACATCAGCCACTAGCGTGGCTTAGTAAACATGGGAATATAAATTCTTGGGAGGAAATATGACTTTTCCACAATGGTTATTTCCCCTGTAAATGGAACATTGGAATATATCAGGAACTATTTGCTTCATTCGCAGTGGCTTGCCTGCTTCATGTTGTGTGTCTCAAAAGGCCCAGCATTCTCAAGTCAATTCCCTGACAGATTGGTCACCTAGTTTGAGAGCAAACAAAAGAACAATACTAATAGAAAGACCTCAAATTACATTGAAAATGGTTTCTTATTATGAGTCAATGTAGTGATATATTTTAGCACTTCACATGTATAGGCTTTTAACCTAGTAGTCTATATTTGAGACAGCTTCTTTGAAGTATTCAGTTGGAGAAGAAGTGAATAAAAAATGCCTGACTCTCACTGGGAACAGAGAGACCAGAAGACAGAATAACTTATAGTTAAGTTTTTAACACAAATAATGTTTCCTTTGAAAAGGAAACCCAAGCAACTTCTCCAAAAATTATGGTCCAATAACTTGTCTATCTACATTGATTCTGAAGACCACAATTTTTTTAAAGATAGCATTACTCTTTTCCTTTTAATTGGGTGCTTTCATTGAAACAAACAGTGGAAAAATGAAGGCAGATAAAAACCACGAGGTCTATCCAGTCTGCCCATCCATCCCATCTACTATCCCTTCCTCTCCATTAAAAATCATCTGTACTTGTTCCAAGCTCTCCTGAATTCAGATATCAGTCTTCATCTCCACTGGGAGGCCATTCCACATGTTTGCCACCCTTTCCTTGCATGTGCATTGAGATAAACCAAGAGAAGTGATGATTGGTTAGCTATTCTGACAAAAGTAAGATGATCATTTTTTTGCATTTCTCCTTCCCAGGTCCTTCCGTACTAAAATACTGCACTTAATGTACCCTAAAAACAAAATTAGGTGTATTAGGTGCAACAGTTACATGCCAGTTCTGGGGACACACCCATCATGTTCTGTGCAATTAATTCATGGACATGTGCACTAGCATATCTAGAAAATCCTACTGAGGAGACGCTAAGTGAAGTTACGCTAACTGCACAACTGTATCCTATGCTAACTGCTGTATGCTATCCACGCCCATTCTCCATCCATGAGCCACCTAGTTTCCACCCCCAACCTAAAATGCACTTACCCCTGGATTCTACATATGGTGTGCCGAGTAGCATGTGCATATTTGTGTGTGTGGCCAATTTACGCATGCTACTAAATTAAGTAACGAGCCAATTCATCTTGATAATTGGCCAATAATTACCAATTATCAACACTAATTGGGCATAATTGGAGTTTACATGGACTTCTTTTAGGTATATTCTAAAAAGCGGCACATGTAAATTTCCACATTTGCAGCCAAAAAGGGGCACGGTCAATGGAGGAGTGTGGGCATGTCAAGGTCATCAATCATATCTGTGCACATGGTTATAAACTTTTTTGGGAATGCGCCTAGATTTAGGAGCAAACATTTACACCAGCTTTTGATTTCTAGATCATTTTCAAAGGTAAGATTTGATATAGTTGGAAGCCATTTCTCCAAAACAATCATATTTGAACCTTCTGCATTGTCTTTGAGCTCATGCATGTATAAATTGCTGCAGTGACTCGGATTAGAAAGATCCTGTACATCTAATTACTACTCAAGTACTTTCAAACTGCACAGCTTCCTTTTTAATTGTGAGGTCAGTTCCACAAACTCCACCATTGCAATTCCACTTTCTTCAGCCACTGTTGAAAATTGGAAACTACCATGATAAGCCTTTCCATCTCCAATCTGATTTTACATATCTTTTCATAATGATCAATAATCAAATCTTCGGGGCTGCATAGTTTTTCCAGTAAGAAGTCCTGATTTGCTAAGCCAGGTTTTGTGGCTGCCATTTTCTCTAGGGGTGGAGGGCCCATGCAGAACCCAGGTCCTCTAATACTCCTCGATAACAAATTGCCTTGAAATTTATAGCATAAAACCTGGTTTGATCAAGTACATCAAATCCAGCATGAAAATATGGCAAATCATACTCCATCTGATTTATGAAGATAGACAATGTATTACTTCTAACACAAAGATCCAGCAACAAATACCTCAGGGAGATTTCCTGTCACTAATTGTGTTTTGGTTGGCACTATATTAACTGAATATACTTATTAACTTTTTGACTCATGGATTTATCCTTAATCTTAAAGAGTGTTTCCTTATTTGGCAAACTGACCACTAGTGGTACAGTCTGGCATACACCAAGGGTCAGACAGTGCCATCTTGGAAGATAGTAGCACTGGGGAAAGCAGTGAGTGGATATCTGAAGGACCTGCAACTTTGGGGTATATAGAGGCTTTGAGAAGGCGAAGGGAGCTGGAAACCCCCAGGAACTGTGTGCTTCCAGAACGGGGTCTCTTGCTGATTCTTGAGTCCTAGACTAGATCTGTACATATGTGTGAAAGGAGGGGAGGGATCAGGTCCACTATGCCACCAGAGAATTAAGGACCTTCAAGAAGTCAGAGGTAATCAGGACCACTGGCTTACTAAGGGGTCCTTTTACTAAGAGGCAGTAAAAAGTGGCTTTAGTGCACCCTTATGTGGGCCTTTCCTGGGCAATAAGGTCATATTTTCTATGGCCGGAAAATGGCTGATTTTCCTATTTTCTGAATTAATGGTCATGCACTAATTTTTCCTTTAGTGCATGGCCATTAAATTAATTAGTCTGTTTTTTAGGCAACAAAGGCTCACGTGCTAATCCTGTACTAATCAGTTTGCAGTAATGTAGCTGCGCTAATTGAGTCACACTATCATGCCCATTCTCCACCCCCCATACATACCCCCTCCACAGAAAAATAATTTATTTTTTAATGTGCTGTTTAGACAAGCAGATTGCCAATTTACCACAGGGTGCCTTAGCATCCCATGGTATGCTATTTTAAGCTGTTGTAAGTACGCACCAGTGCTTACTGCAGCTTAGTAAAAGGACCCCCTAAGGATGTTAGGCCTCAAGGGAGCCTCTGACTTGAAGCTAGCAGCCTCTTTAAACAACTTCTACTGTTGTTCAAGGGAGCAATTCATTTTTCAAAATTTGCATGCACTGCCAATACTGGGAATGAATGAAGTTACCAGTTATGGGAACCTGAAAAAAATTCTCTTGAAATTTAGCTATGTTTTACAAATGAGCCAGGAGCTCATTTACATCCCATAATTAAATTTCACAAAAATGGCCATTAACCTGAAAAAGGATTTTGTGTTAGTACTTCTAAGGTAGGCAGTGCACCTCGGGTAGCAAAATGCTTCGGTTCTCTCTTTAACTGTATGACTCTACATACCTCCATTTTATATTTTACAATCTACACAGGTCTTACTGCAAAGATTAAGTCAGTCCAAATTTATGTATTGTAGCTGCCTTTCTTGCTGTTCTAGTAGAGTCTGTTCAGCTTGTTCCAAGATCTGCAGCTCAACTAAAAATGGGTGAATATAAATCTAAGGATTTATGGTTCATTCAAATGCCTATTTCTCTACTCCACAGCGTTTGCAGTATACTATGAGGACATAGTTATTAATCACCATATGGCAGTCTTCACTTGAGAAGCATGTAGGGTCAACCATTTAAGTCTTAAATGTATAGTATAAGGAGCCATTGCAAAGGGATGTCCTGGGCTAGAATTATAACAAGGAACTCTGTGCATTATCTTGAAATTCTAGGACTCAAATACATATTTCATATGTTTGAATGCTCCAAACATATTTTCACCGTGCCATGTTGGTACATAGAAGCTCCCTTTGCTTCTGTCATCCCCCCCCCCCCCCCCCCCCAGCAACATAAGTTGTTCAGTGCAAGAAGGACAGAGCTGCAGGCACCCAGGTTGCTCCAGTGCTGCCAGCTCAGGAGGAGAATTAGAGAGAAAGGCTTCACAGCTTGACTCTGCTTCCGTGTGTCCCACTGCTAATTGATTCACTGTGTTCTATATTTTTATTTATTTGATTTAACTCACACCTTTTTAGTAGTTCAAGCTGAATTCGATTCAGGTACCCTAGGATAGTGTTTCTTAACTCTCTCCAGAAGGCACACCTTGCAAGTCAGGTTCTCAGGATTACCATAGTGGATATGCATAAGATGCATTTGCATATATTGGACACCCCTTGTATGCAAATCTATCTCATGCATATTCACTGTGATAATCCTGAAAACCTACACTAGATATTTCCTTGTCTCTGAATGGTTTACAATCTAATTTTTGTACACGAGGCAACAGAAGGTTAAGTGACTTTCCCAAGATCATAAGCAGTAACAGTAGAGATTCAACCATGCCTTCCTGGTTGTCAATCCAGTGCTCTAACTACTGGGCTACTCCCCCATTAGCAAAGGGAGGGGGCAATAGTAGAGGTGGTAGCAACTGAGTAAGGTGAGATAAAAACAGGGTGAAAGGAGAAAGCAAAGATAAAGGGGGGGCAGGAAGAGAGAAGGACGAGCAAGGGGAGGAAGGGAATAGGAGAGTTTGGAGAAGATCAGGGGCAATGTCTCTGTGAGGTGGGGCAGGGAGAGAAAAGAGGATGACCATGCCACCACCCTTCACCTATAGACCTACTCAAAGGTTTCCAGATAGGGCAAAGATAAGACAAGTATCTGTGAATAAATTGGATACAAAATGGAAGAAGGTGAATTTCAAACTTCAGCAACATTTGTCAAATTTGTTACAAATCTGAGTAAAATAATATGTTGATAGTTTTGCTTAAAATCAACAGTTTGAACAATGTCTACAGTGGAAAAGTAAAACTCTGCTGTGAATTTTGTCAGATCTGTCAGCTGTTCAGTAAATCTGCTACAGGATTTCTGTAAATTATACCATTTTTGAGAATAAGGCTCATAAGCAAATCTGATTGCCATAGATTTCCAAAGGTTCTTTGGAAGGCCTGTGAACTTGATTTAGAAAATTCACACATATCACTCATGAAGTAAGAAGAAGTTCTACAGGATATGAAATTTCCATTAATTTTTTTCTTGAAGAAGTAATTCTTTGATAACAACATTCATTGTTACTATCAGTCTTATGTGGTAAATTTCAAAATCCATATCCATGATATATCAAGTTACTTTCATTCACGGTGGCCCTCGATACATCTTTGGAGGTGTTACTATTTCATCAAAATTTTGTAGAGACCATATGAGACACCAAATAAAGATTAGACGTTAAGAGATAAATACAATAAATATTAATGATGCATATGAAGTTATTAATCTCTAGAAAAGGGGTGTCCAACCTTGGTCCTTGCCAGGAATTCTGAAAACCTGACTGGAATACAGCCCTCGTGGATTGAAGTAGGACAACCCTGCTGTAGAACAACCACCAAAAGAAGTGAAGTTGCCATGAAGTAGGTTTGTGGAAGAAAGTTTATTGAAGTCCCCGACATAAATCATGTTTCTGAGTATAGCTTGCATCAGGGGTCATCAAACAGAAAGTTCTATCATGTAGTAGCACTTCCTGTGAAATACAAATTTCACAAAATCGAATGTTCTACATGGTGCAATCCAGGACTATCTTTCTCTTACTTTTTCCTTTACTTTATTTCTTATTAGTCACAAGCATTCCCAGACTGAGTTTAGCGTGACTTACATTAAGAGATCAAGTAAACTGTTACATTTTAGACTTCACACATTTCAAGAAGAAAAATATTGTTACAATTTAGGGTCATAATGGTTATAGTTAGGGGGTATTGGGGTGCTTTACACATTATCCCTCATTCCCTAACGTATATTTTTTGAATAGATGAGTTTTCAACTGTTTACAGTTAATTCCATACTCTGATATTGATCTTATTGTCACTGGTATATCGTTTCACCATTTTGCCGATAGATAGGATAAGGTTGTTGAGTGTACTGTCTAAAATCTGACACCTTTTGTTGATGGAAATACTAGGTCCAAAAGATTTCCTTTCATTCTTCTCAGCCTCTTTCCGAGTAGTATTATCCAATGGTTTAGATATTCTGACCTTTTTCCATGTAACATGCTGCAGAGTTTCAAAAACCCTCTTGCTTCAAACGGTAGCCAGTGTAATGCGATGTACAAAGGAATTACTCTCTCATATTTTGATTTAGAAATGATCAGTCTAGCTGCAACATTCTGTACTGTCTGCATCTTTTTTCTAATTGATGTTGCACAGCCTACATATACGTTGTTAATAATCGATTTGTGCAAGAATGAAAGATTGTACCAATAGTCTAAAATTGTCTCTGCTGAAGCCGTGACATATTCTCCTGAGTTTTTTTGAGTACGTGCTTTCATCAATCTACTTTGCGGCCCACTTGACTTCTTTTGGTTGTTGTTGACATTGTATTGTTGTTTCCCCTCTTATTTGGTGCATTATTAATCTCTATGTGAAAAAGGTCCTGACCCTAAAGAGATAAGTAATGTCCAATTAGGTCAGAGTGGGTAGCTACGTTAGAGGTGAGTTGTAATTTGCTTCATTTCTGAATCCTTGGTGATTTCAGGAACTATTCTGTAACACCAAGAACACTGTGAAAAGAAAAATTCTGAAAAGGATCATAACCCCTATTCCATGTGGGGAAGCAAGAAGGACCTATTGTAAACTAATTGAAAATGATATATTATTATAAAAGAAATTCTTTAAGCTGCTTCACTGCAATTGTCCTTGCATGCTTAAGAGGAACTAAATCACAAAGGACATCACACTGACTGGCTTATGCTGTGGTTATGATGTTAACTATGGGATTTTGGACTTGTTTAGCCAAAATAGTTCCTTTGTTTTACAAATGACTATGAAGGCTCTTTTACTAAGGTGCAGGAAAATCCGGGTTTAGCATGTTCTAACATGAGGCTTTCCCACATGCGAAACCCAGATTTACCGCAATATTAAAGTTAGGCATTTTCTTCTTTCTTTCTTTTGTAGGTCATATACTAATATTCTCATTAGCGTATGACACATGCAAAAAAAAATTATTATGCAAGATCACTTACTGCCTCCTATTTAGGAGGCGCTAAGTGCTTCTGTGTTAATCCAGCATTATCCAGTTACTGTGCAGTAATCCTAACACATAACCTGGATAATGCGGGAACACCCACACTTCTCCCTTGATGTGACCCCTCAAAAAGTATTTTTTTAAAAAGTATGCTTTCCTCTAGATTCAATATATGCTGCCAGATTCTATATAGTGTTCCTAGCGTTCTGTATTGAAATCTAAGCATATTCCATAACAACGCACATAACTTAATTAGTTTAACAAGCTAATCAGTGTTGTTAACAGCACCTAACAAGCAATAATGAACACTAATTGGTAATGATTAGAATTTACATTCACAACTCACTATGCATATCCGTAATAGACTGCGCCTAAATTCTATTTGTGCAGTTCACAAGGTGCATGGTCATGGGCAGAGAAATGAGTGTTTCACGGGCATTGCAAAATTTGCATATGCAATTACAAAATATAGCTCAGTGCACGTAAATCTATGCTCAGGGATTTACGCCATGTTTTCATTGCTGTAAATGGAGGCATGTAGTTTTAGGCGCTGGGATATCAACTAAGCGTATTCTATATACCACGCCTAAATCTTATAGAATACACTTAGAAATGTTTTTTGTGCAGATTTTTTAAGCACCATATATAGAATCTGGCTCATGGTGACTAATGTTAGACGCTACTAAGTTTTTGGCATGGAAAAGCATTCTAACGGACAGATAGTAACAATGAATATATGTTATCAAAGAATTACTTCTGCAAGAAATAAAAGAATAAATGAAAATATAATATCCTGTAGAACTTCTGCTTCTTACCTCATGATTGGTATGTTTGGATTTTCTAAATCAAGAAACCAAAATGCAGCAGTAATGGTAGGTCTGCGCGAAAACACACTTACATGCCCATTTCTGGAATAGCACCTAAGTATTTCTGCAGATCTGCAAAGAGAGTATAACAATGGGAAGGACATGGGTGGGCTAGTGGCCTTCCCTTAATAATGCGGATCTGCACCCAACTTGTGCAGTAGGATTTACACCTAGTTTCAATTGATGTTAATCCTTATGCCCAAATTGAGTGTGGATCCCAGCGCTATGCCCTATTCTATAAAGCATGGGCGTAGCTAGACTTCGGCAGGAGGGGGGTCCAGAGCCTGAGGTGAGGGGGCACATTTTAGCCCCCCCCAGTGCCGCCGACCCCCCGGCCATTGCTGACCCTGCCGCCACCACCAGCTTTGCCCCCCCTGCTGACGATCCTCTTGACCCCTCTCCCGCCGCCAACCCGCCGTCGCCTACCTTTTCTGGCGGGGGACCCCAACCCCCGCCAGCCGAGGTCCTCTTCTTCTTACAAAAGGCTTCCTTCTGTTTCTGACGTCCTGCATGTTGTACGTGCAGGACGTCAGAAACAGAAGGAAGCCTTTTGCGAGAAGAGGACCTCGGCTGGTAGGGGTTGGGGTCCCCCGCCAGTAAAGGCAGGCGACGACGATGGCAGGTTGGTGGCGGGAGGGGGGGGTCGAGAGGGTCATCGGCAGGGGGGTCCAGGGTCAAATCTACAGGGGCCCAGGGCCACCCTGGCACCACGTAGCTACGCCACTGCTATAAAGGGCACCATCCCAGAGTACCCTTTTTTGGTACAGAGTTATGAGTGCTATTTACTGAATCTAGCCCTTAGGGGCGCTTTTACTAAGCCACAGTAGGGCTACCACATGGGTTGCATTCGCCAAATCGGACCTACCGCTGAGGTAGCTCGGATGCCCGGCGGTAATTCTGAAATTGGCGCATACTATTTCCCGTGGTAGAAAATAAATTTCTATGTTCTACCATTGGGGGGGGGGGGGTTCCTGCCGGTAATCGGCAGCACGGTCACATTGTCGCGTGCTGCCAGACCACCAAGTAAATTGGTGGCAGTAAGGGTTCAGGCAGTAAATAGCCATGCACTACTTTTAATATTTCGGTTCTCTTTGCCATTTGAAACATTTCGCTGTAAGCGTGTAGTCAAAGGAGACACACGAGCAAGCTTGCTCCTACAATGGTATTTTTAAAGACCGTGCTTTCCTGAAGATTTTGCCATCATCATTCGTTTAGAAGTCTGCAGATAAGACTCCTGATGCAGGCCTAACGGCCGAAACACAACGTTGTGTCGAGTCTCTATACTTCAATAAACTTTTCTATTATTAAACATCTTCTCAGTCTTTGGTATCCTTGGTCGTCTTCCCACTTTTATTTCCTACTTTTAATATTAACACACGGCCATTTACTGCCCCATTTAATAAAGGCCTTTTTACCCACCATGGTAAAAAAATGGCCAGCGCGCTCCAATTTTATGTGTCCAGACTAGCACAGTCCACATTTTACCGCAGCTTAGTAAAAGGGCCTCTTAGTGAGCAAAAACAGGGAAATTACTGCAAAATGCTTTAATGCATTTTGAGGTAAGCTTTTTCTGGCACATTAACCATACGTGAGGGTTTAATGCCCTTTTGTAAAAGGGTCCCTATGTGTAAGAAAAGCTGAAGACATTCAATTTACTAGTTTTCTGTGGCAAACCTCACATGCTACAAATATTTAAACAAGTGACTTCATGTCCAAATGTAACCTATATTAGCTACTTATAATTATTTGATTTTCTGCTGCAGAGATATTTTTAAGTACTTCATGTTCTGCATCTGATCTGTATATTACCATATAATGTGAGTTTAGTGTGTAAGTAAAGAAATCTTTAGGATCTGAATTAGTGAGATAAGGAGGGGCATGTATGAGACATAGAGGCATATTTTCAAAGCACTTTGGGAGGCTAAGTTCCATAGGTTTCTATGGAACTTTGGGAGGCTAAGTGCTTTGAAAATAAGCCTCAAAGTGGGGAAGAAGAAAGATCTAAAGAACTCAAACAGGTTTCATTTCATTATTGTTGATCTCCAGTAGATGCATCAGTGATTTCTATTTGTGAATCTTAGGGGTCCTTTTACTAGCGCACGCTAAATGATAAGATGGCTAGAGAAATATAATGGGCATCTTAGCATTTAGCACACACTAATCATTTGCACGATCTTGAATTGTTTACCACTGCCTAAGTGGTGATATATAGTGGCACTTAACTGGAAAGTGCCACTGAATATCACCACAGACTGCCCAACAAAAAAAATGGGCAGATCAGGGGCAGCACTGGGGATGGCATTAGGGAGGAGCAGGGGGTTATGCAGGGGCTGGCAATATTCAGTGTTGGGACCTGCATAGTTAAGCAAGTTAGTTTAGGACAGCTCAAAAGCTATCCTAAATTAACCCATTTAGCTATGGGTTAACACTGAATATCGGCTGGGACCTGCATATCTATTGTTAAATTTGAAAGCCCCCCCCCGATCCCCTTCCTGGCCTCCAAAATAGCCCCCTCCCTCCTTTCCCCTCCCCAACCCATGAGAATCAAAGGCCATCCCTTCGCCCTAGAAGACCACCTGACTCCAGGACCTCTCAAGTTCTATGTAAACCTGGAGGGGTCAATGAGAGCAGAATCAAAGACCACTCACTTCTGCCCCTTGTAGCTTCCCTTAGAAAATAGCTTCTGCAAATGTCACGGCAGCCATTTACAAAGACCACCAATGAAACCCTGGTGTAAATTCCCGGGCATCCTCTTTATTCTATAACAGCATGCATAAATTGTGGGAACGCCCCCAATCTGTCCATGACCCTCCAATAGCCTTACCCTCTTTTGGGGTCTGCATGTAAGTTGGATCCAGCTGCATAAAGTTACATGCATAACTTCTAATTACTGCCAATTAGCACAGATAATTGATGGCTAGGGCCAAATTATTGGTGCTAACTGGCTCATTATTCATTTAAATTGTGTGCGCAAATAAGGTGTGCACCCAAAATTGCATGCGCGAGGTTTAGCACCATTTATGGAATTTGGGAGATGATGCCTAAATTTAGACGCCCTGTTATAGAATAAGGGGGATAAGGTCTGCACATTCAAAACTTTATTTGCACATCAGAGGTATTTCTAGAGGGAAGGATGGTGGGGGGGGGGGGTTGCATTTATGTGCTTTCATTCGAAATTGTAAATTACACCAGAAATTTTGTGTGTACCAAATGTTGGGTGCAAATACAAGTCAGAAAGAGCCCCTTTTACTAAAGGGTGGTAGAGCTACTGCCACATTGGTGTGTGACAAATAGAGCCTCTGCCACATGCCAACTCCAGCTCAATGGGTGGCAGTAAAGGCTCCCCCGGGAAATGGCCACATGGCAAGTGGTTCACTTATCACAGGAACATTTGCCTTTTAAAATACCTTTTACTCACTGTGGTAAAAGGGGGCCTCGGCTCATGGCAAATCCATATGCTGACGCTACTACAGGGCCCTTATACCGCAGCTTGGTAAAAGGGGTCCTAACTTCCCTAGGGTAATTTTCAAAACTAAAGTCCATGTATACTTTTGTTTCAAATAATTTTGAAGACCCACACAGGGTCTATGCATGCCATTTAAATGCATGAATGCTAACTTATGTTTAAATGATTTTTATTGTCATTTTACTTAACATTTAGTGCATGCAGTATGCATTCTCTAAATAATCTTCAATATACATTCAAAACCTGTATTGTCATCTTAACACATTTTCATATAAACTTTAAACCCTCCTAATTTCCCTCCCCCCCTGAAAGCCTACCCTTTCCAACCCCCCTCCCCCTGCCCAATCCTCCCCCTATTCCCCCCTCCCCCCTCCCAGAAACACCCCATCCCTCCCCCCTAGAGGTAATAATCGGACTATCATCGTTAAGGAACCATTTACCTATGTCTCCATTTATTCACATATTTAATAAATGTCCTCGGGCCGCGGGGGTCAGCGTTTCCCAAAACGGGCCCCACCTACGTTGAAATCGAAGGTCTCCGGCGGGGGGCTGCTGATTTGTTTCCAATCTTTCAAATCTCATAAGTTATAACATCTCCCCTCTCACTAACCCACTAGTGGTCCTTTTACTGAGATGTGCTAACGGAGTTAGCACACACTAATAAATTTATGAATTTATAATGGCTATTAGGAACCTCACTATAGATAGTATGACTTACCCGTTAGTTACCACTATGAAAATCTTAGGTATAACTGTTGACTAGTATCTGTCATTTGAACCTCTGATGTCTACAATGATATCCAGTGTCTTTAATACATTGTGGAGACTGAAGTGATTAAGACCTTTCTTTCCAAATTCCAATCTTCCATTCATTGGTCCAAACACTGGTACTCTCTAAGGGCCCCTTTTACCAAGCTGCGGCAAAAGGGGGCCGGTGCTGGTGTTGGTGTGTGTTTTACTTGTGCGCCAAGGCCCCCCATTTACCGCAGCTGGTAAAAGGCAAGTCCCACTTTCCACAGGAAATGGCCAGGTGGCAAGTATAGCACTTGCCGCACAGCCATTTCGGTGGGAGCCCTTACCGCCACCCATTAAGGTAGCAGTAAGGGCTCAAGCATTAATCCAGAGGTAACCGGGCAGCGTGCAGAACTGCCCAATTACCGCTGGGTACATTCTGGTGCTACAAAAGTAAATAAATGTTTGTAGCACTGGAAATGATGGCACGCTAGGGGTGGGAAGCATAGGAGCCAACTCTGTGGGTGCTATGGGTGCTTTAGCACCCCCAATATTGAGAAAATTCCTTGTATGTGTCTAGGGAAGGATTATTTCCACTGGACTTATCTCCCCCAATAATTTTGAAAAGTTGGCTCCTATGGTGGGAAGTACTGCCAGGCTGCTGTGGTAGCGAGCGGTACTTCTTGTATAGCAAGCGTTAAGCCCATGTTGGGCTTACCTCCACTTAGTAAAAGGAGCCTAAGATTGACTATTGTAATGCCGTTTACTCAGGTTTAAAGTACTCTTTAGTCCAGATACTTCAATCAATGAAGAACACCAATGCTTAACTTGTTTGTAGAGTTCCTCGTTACACCAAGTCCCCTTCCTGGCTAAATTACAATGGCTTCCAATAAATTCTTGGATTACCTTTAATCTTTGTGTACTTGTTTATCAAATTTTGTATGGTTTATTACCTTGCTACATGCAAATCCTGATAGAACTGCCTTTACAAAATGCTTTTCCTACATCTAGAGACTATCTCATCCTTCATTACCCAAGTTTTAAGAAACTTAATTTTAAATCTATTCATAATGCAGGCTTTACCTATTAAGGTATGAAGATATGGAATTCTCTGCATAATCCATTAAGATACATTACCAATTACTTCTTATTTTGCAAGCTGTTGAAAACATTTTTATTTAGTAAATCTCTTATTCACACATAACTGTTAGCTCTCGGGCATGCTTGGAATCTTGCTGTTGTGATTCAAAAATAGTGAAGTTTATGCTAATACTAATTGTATTGAACTTTTTGCAAATGTTTATTGCTAGCCACATTGAACCCGAACTTGTTTGGGAGAATACAGGATATAATTAATTAAAAATTTACACATGGTTTGAAAATGGCGGCATGGAAATAGGAGGGTCATGGGCTGAATGGGACATTCCTAAAATGAATGTCCATTGTTATAGAATAATGGGGATATGCGCGTACGGTAGATGTGTACATTTGCACCACATTTCAGTTGGTGCAAATGGCAAAACAAAAAGCACAAAAGGGCCTCCAAAGATTTTGGTGGTTCACAGAATCAGCTACCACACGTTTAAGTCTTTGTGATTGTAGCTACAGTAAGTTTACCCATAACGTGGCTCATACATTCAATGGTATCCAAGACTCATTTTCCCGACCCCTGAGTGGTCTAGTGGTTAGCACACCGGTCTTGACACCCAGAAGTGTCTGGTTCAAATCCTACTGCTGCTTCTTGTGATCTTGGGCAAGTCACTTAACCCTCCATTGTCTAGGGTATAAACTTAGATTGTGAGTCCCCCTGGGACAGGGAACTACCCCAGTGTACTTGAATGTAACTCACCTTGAGCAACTACTGAAAAAGGTGTGAGAAAAGTCCAAATAAAAAGAAAAGAAAAAGGTGCTTGGAGCACCAAAACACTGCCCACGTTGGGTTTCCTTTCATTAAAGTTTGTGTTTTGTTCCAACTTGGAGGCCCTTTTGTTTTGCCTTTTGGACTTGTGTACATTTGGACCCTCTCTTCTGCTGCCTAGTTGGTGCAAATGGCCACTCCTAAAGTTAACCAAACAAAGGGTGAAAGAAAACCAAGTCCAAGTGACCAGCCAAAACACAGGAGTAAGAGCTCCAAACAAAGTTTATTGGGACCCTACACGGTCTGTGTTTCAATGGAAATGCCTTCTTCAGGGGTCTAAAAACATAAAGTATAAAATCAATATACAAATAAAAATATAAATAAAAAAAACAATACACGTTATAGTGGAAGGAGTGGACCCCCTTTTTTTTGTCACTCCTAAAGTTAGGCACGATGCGCAGGCATAAGTGCTATTGTATAAACCACGCCTAACTTTAAGCACAGTTTAAAGAACAGCACTTTTTTGGCGCAATTTTTTGGGCACCATATATAGAATTCACCTCATGATGGGCTGCACGGCATTTAGCATGTGCTTAAATCCATTAGCGTAACTTAGTAAAAGCACCCCTTTTTAAACTGCAGGATCTACTGTATTATTTGAACAAAAGAAGGGTCTGAAGTTATAATTCATGTAAAAGCAACTTTTAAAGCAATGTTGCAGTCTGGGACTATCCTGCATCCCTATTCTGTCTCCCTGTTTACAATCCTCTCCAAAATCATCTATCCAAGTCACCGTGCACCAGTGATCCTCCCATAAATCCAGGATAGGAGCCTAACTCTAGTTTACATATTTATTTATATATTTATAATGACATTTGTACCCCGCCTGGTCCCAAACAGAGTTCAGGTTCAATGAGGCTTACAGTGCAAACAATTTAGTACAGTGATACCTCGGTTTTCATTGATAATCCGTCCGAAAACAATCGGTGAAATCCGAAACCGACGAAAACCGAGGCAATTATTTCCATATGCTTCAACACTGGAAAGCAATGGAATTGTTTGGCTAGACGCGCGGGGTGATGCTCACACAATGAGAAACAACGCCACACTGAGCAGGAGAACACATGGGTCACCCTTTGTTTTTGCAAAATTAGCAGCGAGGTCATGTGGGCACGCCGACGAAATCCGAGCCAAACGTTTTGCAGAAAAAAATCGACGAAACCCAAAACTGACGATAACCGAAGTCAACGAAAACCGAGGTACTACTGTGTGTATATATATATATATATATATATATATATTATATATATAATAGTTATAAATTTTCTGATAAAGGGAAAATGTTGAGTAAATCTTCTACATATGGCCATATGAAACATTACAAAAATTAGTTTAAGAGTTATTTTACAAGGTTGTATTATGTAACAAACATCATATTATACAAATTAAGAGAAAATGTTTATATTTGCATCAGTGCCCGAATATCTCAACAAATAGTGTGGTGAACTAGATCTCAGTGGTAAAAGTAGAAGAGTAAAACAAGCTTGTGTCTAGGTATCATTGTCAGGGTGACTGTTTTATCAATTTCATAGACAGTGAGATCTAATTTGCTTGAAGGTTGTAATGTAAAATTCCTGAATCAGTGATTTATCTAGACACTTGAAATATATTTTGTGTTACTTTTATATAATCTATACCTAGTTATAGCACTGTCAAAATCCCTAAAAATAGTTGGCTTAATTGGAGTCAATTTTAACAGGCTGTTTTAATTTACCAGACATGACTCTGGATTGAAAAATACAGTAAAGAGAAAAATGTGCTTTATAGGAGAGATAATATAAGCAGGTAAAAAGAAACACACTTTATTTTTATTGAAGAAGTATTTTAACAAAAATTAGAAGTTGTTAATCTAACACACTATCTCGTTTTGTCATGTTTAATAATAAGAGATTAGTGAATGGGGGGAAGGGAGTGGGGGAGGGAGATGTTGAGGTGGATTTTGTATGAAGCAGGTACAAAATTTTAAGTAACTCTAACTTCTTAACTCATGAATGGAAATGAAAAGCCAACGTGTGTACAGTAACTCTGCAAGTTTAAATCTTTAATTCAATTCCAACACAAAGCACAGCTCTAGAAAGAAAAGGCTCAATACAATGCAGTAGGTGCAATTTAAGTGTCAAATAGCCAGCTGACTCGAGTGTAGCACTTGAAAGGCCTTAATTCAGTCTGCATATAATAGTTTCAGAATCATGTTGAGCTGTTTTATTCACATTTTATTCATTAGTATAAATTGATCTGACTCATGACATCTAGTAACAAACTTAACATCATAGAAGAACTATAGTGTTCGGGTGAAATTTGAAATCACCTTTAAGGATATGATTCATTGGTTGTCACGATGGCTAATCTGTGTGTATTTGTTTTTTCTGTTTTAATGCAGAAGGATTTTTTGTTCTCTAGATTTAACGTTTCTGCTTATACAGTAGAAGGAAAAGTAAGAAAAGAGCCATAATAGCCAAGTTTTCCAAATGATTGGGGGGTGTTAAAGTCACCACAAATTACTCCTCCTTGGACACAAAGGAGGAGAAACTTTCTTATACTGAATTATGAAATTTACATTTCAGAATATCTATAACAGTGAGCCTACATATAGGAAACATCTATGTGGTATTTATTCTGTTAACAAAAGTAGTTACCTACTAACCTTTATAGAATACTAGTCTAATCAAGTATTTATGTGCCTATATGGATAGGTGTGAGCACTTATATGAGCCCTAGAGCTAGTGTAAGCGTATGTGTCTAAATGTCACTTAAAAGGCAATTTTCTAAGGGGCCCTTTTACTAAGATGTGATAAAAGGGGGCCTGTGTTGGCTTCAGCCTCTGTTTTTGGTGCGCGCTGAGGCTCCCTTTTACCACAGTGGGTAAAAAGCTGCCTTTTTTTTGAGGAAAATAAACGGCCATGCGGTAAGTGAAACACTTTAATTTAGCCATTTTTTTGGGGGGGGGGGGGGAGCCCTTACCACCACCCGTTAAGATTGCAGTAAGGGCTCCCACGCTAGCGTACGACACTGCCTGATTACTGCTGATTAAGTTCCAGCACTACAAAAATAGATCATATTTTTATAGCACTGGAAATGGTGGTGCTAGGGGTAGGAACTAGGGCTGGGCTCCTGAGGTAGTTCTGGATTGGAACGCGGTAAGCCTGTGGTGGGATTACTACTGTTTAGTATAGGATAGTAACATGCACACGGGTAATAGGCACCATTAATTGGCACATACCCTCGTATACTATATGCTTGCCATTTATAAATGGCCATTGTGAATTGTGGGGGGGGGGGGGGGGGGGGGGGGGAATTCATCAAGAAGCATTAGGGCCTTAAGTCGTGATATTTGTCCCTTAATGTGACCTAAATGGGCCTAATGCTGCCTGACTAAAATTTCCACTGCAATATTTAAGTCACTGTAGGTTAAGCAGTAATGAGATGCAAAACATGCAAATATATATCTTGCATCTCATTACTATGTAAATACCCTAATACAACACGGTGATACACCACAAGTCACATGAGGGCCCTAAATTCATGGTAAAATAACATCAGCTTTTTGCTGGGGTTATTTCATTTCCTGGGAGCATTGGACTACAAAGCCAGTGGCCTGATGCTTCTGGACCAGCAGAGCAGGAACCTCTCCAGCATGTCCCCCCATCTGGCTCAAGACCCCTCCCCAGCTCAAGGTTCCCCAACACAAGACTGCTCCTGGCTGAAGCCCCCCTCCTCCCAACCCCAACATGGGCATAGGCCCACTAGGGCTATCTTTGAAAACATTGATGGTCTGCGGGGGAATCTTTGAACAGGAGTGAGACGTGGAGGGGCATAATTGAACACGAACGCCCATCTCCATGGGCGTCTATGTCCGAGAATGGGTAAAAAAATGGGTGTCCATCTTCCGCTTCGAAAATACGGTTTGTACGGACCAAAATGCATGGATTTAGTCGTTTCCGAGCTGGACGTTTGTTTTTTTTAGCGATAATGGAAACTAAAAACGCCCAGCTCGGAAACGTCCCAGTCCAAGCCATTTGGTCATGGGAGGGGCCAGGATTCGTCGTACACTCGCCCCCCTGACATGCCAGGACACCAACTGGACACCCTAGATGTCAGTGCGGTGGATTTCAGACAACGCTCCCACATGCATAGGTCCCTTACCATGGGTGCTGAGCCCCCAACCCCCCTCCCCCAAAACCCACTACCCACAAATGTACAACACTAACATAGCTCTTAGGGTTGAAGGGGGCACCTACATGTGGGTACAGTGGATTTTGGAGGCCTCCCATTTACCAGCAGAAGCATTACAGGTGGGGGGGGGGATGGGCCTGGGGCCACCTGGCTGAAGTGCACTGTGGTACCCACTAAAAGTGCTCCAGGGACCAGCATACATGCAGGCCTCTAGGACTGGTTGCTGCTATATAACATTGGCACACCAGTTGACATCTGAAGACTAATCTCTCCGAAAACGTCCTTTATTGGAATAACCGTGTTTACTCACAGTTAACTGCAGATCAGAGGTTGTGCCCCACTGGCAAAGAGTCTCCCTGGTACTGAGATGAGCAGTAGGTCAGAGCTGGCAGAATGGTGTACAATGCCCTCTTTCAGCAACATTCAAGGTAAGAACTAAGTTCTGTAACGTGGCTAACACATGAAAGGGATCTAAAACTGGCTTACAAAAATGGCCACTACCTCATGGACTACCGGAAACAAAACAGGGCACACTCTGACCCAGTAAGCAGAGGGAAAAGCACCATGGGAGTAAAGCCTACCAACTACCAACATCGTGAGCATGTAACACAAGCTAGTGGAATCACGGAGCCCAATACGCTACACCCACCACAATGCATTGCTGATGTGACTCTGCAGTGCCCTTAACAGAAAAGGTGTCACACTCACCCGAGACCCGCATCAGAACCAGGGAAAGGCTGTCAGAGGATAGAACACATTCTGCTGTCATGGAGGTGGGTACGGCATTTGAGGCTGGCATACAAGCTGGGAAAAAAGTTTGTAAAGTGTTTTTTTTTTTGGTGGGAGGGGGTTAGTCACTACTGGGGGAGTCAGGGGAGGTGATCCCCGATTCCCTCCAGTGGTCATCTGGTCAGTTGGGGCACTTTTTGGGGACTTGGACCTGAAAAAAAAGGGTCCAAATAAAGCGGACCAAATTCTCGTTAAAAATGCCCTTCTTGTTTCGATTATCAGCTAAAGACGCCCATCTCTCCTCGGCCGATAACCACGCCCCAGTCCTACCTTCACCACGCCTCTGACACGCCCCCATCAACTTTGTTTGTTCCTGCGACAGAGTGCAGTTGAAGACGACCAAAATTGGCTTTCGATTATACCTATTTGTTCGCCCACGGGAGAAAGACGCCCATCTCCCGATTTGGGTCGAAATATGGGCGTCTTTCTCTTTCAAAAATAAGCTGGCCAGTCACTCCTGCCCAATCCAGTGCCTTAAGTAAAATGGCAACCACTGCTAGGAATCAATAAATAATGCATGAATAAATAGATAAACAATTAAATCAACCCAGCGCATAACATTTCTTTCAATAGTTTGGAAAAGGAAAATGTGAGAAAGGCTATAATATTGGGTCAACTCTTCACACAAGGATACACCCTATTGCTTGCCAAATTCATCATTGGCCTCCTTAAATTATGACTCCATTCTATCACTAATCATGTTTTTTTTGTATGTATAACTTATATCAAAATCTTTAATGACATTTCCCATAAAACTTGTCTGTTTCTTAGAAGCATTATATCAGACCCCAAAAAACATGATTACTGATAGAATAGGGTTATAACTTAAGGAGACTGATAATAAAAGTTTGGCAAGCCACAAGATGTATCCTTGTGTGATGCCGAGGCTCCCATAGGACCCAATAGTACAGCCTTTCCCACTTTTTCCTTTTCCAAAATATTGAAAGAAATGTTAAGCGCTCGGTTGATTTAATTGTGGATTTGATTGCCCCTGCTTTAAAAAAGTATTTTTGGACTAGTAACAAATTGTCAAAACACTATTACAAACATAATTAAAATCATAAATATATTGTAACCAGGTACCTCTAGATGCAGCCAAGGATAGAACAATCTCCTCCAGCCACAGGCTCCCGGTACAGTCAAGAAATACATGTCCACAAGCAACTTCAATCTTAAGGACTTTATTCCATGCAGGTTTCTAGTAGACCTGATATACTGTTCCAACAGCAGCATTCAGCTTCCATCTTAAGCACATATAAGCCACCTGAAAGTGTGTGGCAAATAGTCCCCTTTAAGCACTAGGCTATCAGCACATACCAGGATTCAATACAGGCTCACAGTCAGCTCCAGTCTGGGCTCTTTATCCAGTGCACAATAAATAGTAGTTCAATTCCTAATAGAAGCAGTTCATTCAATTCATCATCACAGTCAAATCACAAAACAGCAGTTTCTACCTTCTACTCTCTTTACCTTCAGGAGGGGTTCCATACTTTAGGGATTTCTCATACCCCAAGGGATTCCCCTTTACATCAGCTTCACTAATAGATTCAATACTTTAGGGACCTCTATTACCCAAGGGTTCTCAGCCTGCAAATACTTTTGGGACTTTCTTACATCCAAGGGACTTCACCCTGCATCTGCTTTACTCTATCCTCTTCTCTCCTTTTGCTTCTCTCTTCCCTGGGACTCCTTCCCACCTGCCTAATCAATCCCTGGCTTCTGCTACCACAACCAATCATTCTCCTCTCATTAGCTTCCCCCACACCCATATCAGCTGAGTTAAGCATTAGACTAATGATGAGCTCCTGCACACAGGGTTTCCTATCTCTCTTTCCCCCTAGTGGCAGCCAATCTACACGTCCTGCCAGCTTACACCCATGTCTTCCCCTATTGCAGCTAGGAGTCCAGTCCGGGTTCTTCATCTCACCCCTGGCTCCTTGCCTGCAATGCCTTCTGGGACTTGTATTTTAGACTGAAACTGCCTTAACCCAACTATCCTGGATGTGACTCTATCACAATATATGTCCCACCATAAGCTCTACAAAATACAAGAGCAAATAAATATAATTGGAGTGTCATACTGATTGGCTAAAGCTACAAGGTCACCATGATGCACAAAATGAAAAGTATATATGAAAAAAATGTGGAGACACATTGAGCCTGCAAAGAGGTGGGAAAATGTGGGATACAAATGCAATAAATAAATAAATAAACAAACAAATAAATAAACTTGCAGATGATACCTGGGTTTTATTACATAATGTAATATTTATATATCTTCTCTTTAGTGCTGCTCTTTTCCTTTTTGTGCTCATATTTAGAAGGCAATGTACAAAGCCATTTACATAGATGAAAATCAACTTTCCTGAATAAATTGGCCTTTATGAAAACTGCCAGTTTACTCAGATCACTTAAAAGTGTGCATGGAGTTCACAGACTGCAGTTTGTAGCTATGTGGAGTGTATGAAAAATTTCCCCCGTAAGAGTTAAGTTACTTATGATACCAGGCATCTCTTTTTCTAAATATGTTGATATTCAGGCAAATGATATGCTATATACAGTTTATCTGAAGCTGACAAAACACATTACCATGCTTAGATTTGAAATGGTCCCTTTGGATTAATCTCCCAGTAAGTCAGCTTTTACAGCTGAGGAAGATAGATCAGTAAAGGTGCAAGTTTAAATTGTAAACTAAGAAAATATAGACAAGATTCATGCAAAGGGAATACTCAAAACAGCACCGTGGGCGATCAAATAAGTACTATATACTGATAGAAATATTTCTCTAGTATGGATTGACACGAATGAAGGACCTCAACAATATGTACCTCAATGCAGGGTATATTTACTAAAGGGCATTGAAGGGCCCTTTTACAGAGCGGCGGTAAGCCCAACACGGGCTTACCGCTCGCTCTTTTGGGACTACCGCCGGCCCAACACATCTTCCAATGGTAGTCCCGCCCTGAGCGCGTCATTTCCAGGGAAAATGAAAACCCCCCAGAATGGCTTGTGCAGTCGTAATCCAGCAGTAATCAGGCATTGCCACGTGCTTCCCGGTTACTGCTGGGTTCGCGCGGGAGCCCTTATCTCCACTTCAATGGGTGGTGGTAAGGGCTCCCTGTCGCATGGCCAAGCATGGCTATGCATGCTGGGAGCTTTTTTTTACCTGCTGCAGTAAAAAGGGCCCCAGCACACGGGAAAAACAGCCCCCACCACTAGTGCAGGGCCCTTTTTCCCGCAGGTTGGTAAAAGGGCCCCTCAGTCTTTAATGCACACTAATAGGGGTACTGCATAATGGTGTTATGGCAATCTGTGGTAATATACCTGTTAAAGCACACATTAGGGAATTTTTTCCAGAAGGACTGGCACCGGCATGAAAACATTATCCTGCTAGTGTGTTCTCGGTAAAATGTTCTAATTGAATAACAGCTGAGGTAACACTTAGGTCTAGATTCTATATATGACACCAAAAAAATCAGCACTGAAAAAAAGCATTATTCTATAAGCCATGCTTAAAGCTGGGTTTATAGAATAGCACTTATGCCAGGGAATCATGCCTAACTTTAGGCGTGGTCATTTGCACCAACCAAATTTCCTGTGGGCCCCTGGTTTTGCTGGCGGGGGTCCTCAACCCTTCCAGGTGAAGCGCTGCCCGCATTGCCTGCCCTGTTCTGTCATCCTCTCATGTCCAGCACGCTCCTTTTAGTGAAACTGAGCACGCTCAATTTCACTAAAAGGAGCTTGCAGGACGTGAGGGAAGACAGAGCAGGGGCAACACTTCAGCTGGTTGGGGTCAAGGTATTTGCTAAAGCAGTGGGTGGGGAGCGGCAGGGCAGCGGCGGGGCGGGGGGGGGGGGGGCAGCAGAGGGGCGGCTGACCTAAATGTGTCCCCCAACCTCGGGCTCTGGCCCCCTCCCACCGCAAGGTCTGGCTACGCCCCTGGCACCAACTGAAACATGGTACAAATGTACATGCCTATATTAAGTGCATATCCCCATTATTTTATAACAATGCACATTAATTGTAGTTACACCCCTGTTACACCCATACCCCTCCCAAATCTGCACTCACTTTTTCCGATCTCCTGTAAATTGTAGACATGGATCCCATGCCTAAATTTACATGGCAAATGCCAAGTAAATCTAATTAGTGCCAATAATTGCTTGTTAAAAAGCCAATTATTGGCACTAATTGGCTCATTATTCAATTAAATTTCATGCGCAAATTGAGCATGTGCCCAAATTTGTGCGCAGAACTTTTGGTGACTTTTGTAGAATTAGGGGTTAGCACTTCCTACATAGAAGTCACTGAGGGATCCAGTGTTAAATCCTAATAGCTACTGCTTGCTAATGACTAATTAGTGCATAGCCTGCATAAGCTCTGTTCCTTCTATCTCGCTGCTCCCTATGCCTGGAATAGACTCCCTGAGCTAGTACGTCAGGCTCAGTCTCTGGCTGTCTTCTAGGCTTAAAGCCCACCCAACAGTGGCCCATGTTGATCACTTTCCCACTTAGATTCTTTGTTTTTTTTTTTTCTTCAGTTTTTGTCTTTCTGATTTTTTGTGCATGGGCAGCATATATGAGAATTTGGCTATAAGCCCCTCCCCCCACCAAACTAAGATATATTTTTGAATTAGATACTATAGGGTCTGAGATTTTAACACTGATAATGAATATGCTCTTTGTGTGACTATTCTTGAGAACATTCTTGATTGACAGTGGAATGTGGGCCCATTGCATTAAATAATGTGTCTTAACATATCTGTCAGAATCCACACAGATATATTCACTGAATTGATTGAGGCTGCCTTTAGAACTAGATGAGAAAAACAGGAATTTGAGTGATTCTCCTTCCTGAGTAGTGCAATTTGAGCAGGAGCTGATTGGTTGTTACTGTTGCCTCCACTGCTTGCAGATCTATCTCGTAATTATTCATTGTGGATATACTGACTGGCTGGGGTGCCTCTAGGACCAGGTTTGGGAACCCCTGTATTATAGTCATAGCGACAGAATACTAACATAGATGTTCATTGGTGTGCACTTAAATGCATGTATGCCTTTATGCTGCCTATACAACATTCTGTAAATACACAAGTATCTTACACAAACAGCTTATTTGCAAGGAGGCTATCAGTACACTTCCCTGTTTCGCGAGCAACATTTCCAGCAGGCTTGCACTGGTATCAAAAATATTGATGAAGCGATTACGTTGCTTGAACAGAATAATTGGGATTTAGTGCAGAAAGCTCCATTGCTGCACATTGAGCATCTTAGATGTTGCAACCTAATTGACCCCTGACGCAGATGCTGTGTGCCAAAACATAAGTATTGCCACACTGGGACAGACCAATGGTCCATCAAGCCCAGCATCCTGTTTCCAACAGTGGCCAATCCAGGTCACAAATACCTGACAAGATCTCAAAAAGGCTCAATACATTTTATGGTGCTTATCCCAGAAATAAGCAGTGGATTTTCCCCAAGTCAATTTAATAATGGTCTATGGACTTTTCTTTTAGGAAGTCGTCCAGATCATTTTTAAACTCCTTTACCATATTCTCTGGCAACAAATTCCAGAGTTTAATTACACGTTGAGCGTCGGGTCACTAAGGAGAGATTGATGTTCAAGTTATACGATTAAAGGAACTGTGTCCCGATTTTGAAGTCTCCTGGTGCTTCTTTTTGCTGTTTAGGCTTTGTTCTGTATTTTGGACCCTCTCTGTGCTGTTTTGTGGATTAAGGATGGGACATAGGCAGAACTTCCACTTAGGCACCAATGACAAGGTTCTATATATCACATCTAAGAAAATTGGCATATTCCATAAAGTTGCCTTAATTTAGGTATACTTTATAGAATAAGCCTAAATTTCTGTGTGGTTTATAGAATACATCGAGCACCCATCTGCACGACTAGATTTAATCATGGGCAGTTACACCAAGTAAAACTTGGTATAAATCCCGAAGCCTAAATTAGGCACGGGTCCCTGCTATTAAAGTTTGTGCCATTGTTCCTGCCTTGGAGGCCCTTTTGTGCTTTGCTTTGTGTCTATTGGATTTGTTTGTTTGTCCTGGTTGTCTGTCCTAATTAGATTGTAAGCTCTATCGAGCAGGGACTGTCTCTTCATGTTCAAGTGTACAGCGATGCGTACGTCTAGTAGTGCTTTAGAAATGATAAGTAGTAGTAGTAGTGTACTTTTAGACCCTCTCTTCTGCCTCCTAAGTTACGCACGGAACAGGTGTATTCTATAATCACACGCATAGATGTTAGAAATGCTTATAACCCATGGCCATGTTCCCTTTTCAACTATACGTCTTAGAATTTATTCACATTACATGATAGAATACTCTTAGAGAATTGTGCGTGTGAATTCTATTTAATGACATTTAGTGTCAATAATTGCTTGTTAAGTGGCAATTATCAGTACCGATTGGCTTGTTAAGTAATTAAGTTGCACACACAAATCCAGAATATGACTGTTGCTCCAGATTAGCGTGCAGTAAGCCCGCGCTGGGTTTACCGCCGCTTTGTAAAAGAGCCCCTTAGTGATATTCAATCTAGAGAATTTAACGAGTGGATGCAGCATGATGATCATGAATCCCTTATATAATAAGACCATATAAAATGAGCGATAATATTGCAACATGTTATCATATTGCAAAGGTGCACAAGATAAATCCTCGAGGGACAAGAACAGGTTAGGTTTCCAGAAAATCCCTAATGAACATGCATGAGATAGATTTGCATGTACACTCCATCCAAACTGCCCCCCCCCCCCCCCCCCCCGTAGCAGCAATGATCTTTATGTATTAGTAGCTGACATTGTTAGCAAGATACTTATCGGCTGATATTCAAAAGCATTTAACTTGCCAGGATCCGCACCTGGCCAGCTAAATGCCCTCAAGCTGGCTATCTGCTGGTAGCCGCGCAATATAACTAGCTATCCGCTAGCTGCTAAGCAGCGATATTCAGCGGAAGATAACTAGTTATATTGCGTGGCTACCAGCAGATAGCCAGCTTGAGGGCATTTAGCTGTCCAGGTGCGGATCCTGGCAAGTTAAATGCTTTTGAGCATCAGCCGATAAGTATCTTGCTAACAATCTGTCTATCCGCTGATTGTTAGTGTGGGTTTGACATCTATCTTTGGCTGCGTGCATAGTTGGTATATCATTGGCCAGTTTGAACTTAACCGGCCAGTGTTGAATATTGTCTTGGCTGGCTAAAAAATAAACTGGATATTCCATGCTGGTCACCATAAATGGCCTGGCATTGAATATCTGGCATTATCACGCCAAGCTAACTCCCACAGTCTGAATATCGGCCCCATAGTACCTCTGGATCTGTAAAATTATATGTTTTATTACCATATGTAATCCTCATGATCACAGGGTACATAAGGTCAAAGCATGAGGCAGTTGTGGTCTCACAGGCAGAGATTGCCAATGCCTGGCTGCAGTCACTTTGGTGAAGACTGGTAAGATAGTGAGCTTTTGTCCCTTATATATGTTGCCTGTTTTTCATTTGGTTGTTGCTAATAGTGCCATTGTAGGTGGATACTGTAGAATTTAGCAATGATAGGATGTAGGCATTGCGGGTTATGTGGGCTCGTTTCGTTTCAAATTACCAATTTTATTTTTTCATTTGTATTTAGCTCACACCTTTTTCAGCAGTATCTCAATATGAGTTACATTCAGGTTGTGACAAGGCAAGCCCCAGAGATTTCCCAGTAAAGCAGTTGAGCCCAGAACTACGGGTCCCAGAAGTCCTTTCAAGGATGAGTGAGGAGAGTAGTCCTAAAAAGATGGAATGGATTCCCAGTCCCAGCAGGGGGAGCAATGGCTCGAGGCAGGGTGAGCCTGTTACTCCCTTCCCCACTAGAGGGTGAGGGGAGGATGAAGCTCAGTTTCCCTGGCTTTGCCATCAGTATATAATTCCCCCCAGCTGTGAGAAGGGGAGAGCAGATTTCCTGGAGGCTCTCAGTCACCAGAAGAGAGGGGAGACAAATGGAGAGAGAGATTCCATGGAGTATGTGGAGGAAGTAAGTAGCCTGCCACTAGAGCTGCCTAAGGGAGAACAGCCAGCTACCATGGAGTGGGAGAATTCAAAGGTTGCCCTGCCCAGCACTTGAAGGCAGTGGAGGAGGCCACACCGGGCGTGGTGCTGAGAGATGGGAGAAACTGCCAACCCTGCTCCTTACAGGGTTCCCTCTGTGCTGTGAAAAGGCAGGTGATTTGTGGTATTGGTTTGATGTGCAAAGACTGTCCATGAAGATTTGTTTTGAACCATTGTGCTATATTGGAAGTGTGCTGAACTCTTACTAAACCCTTCTGAAGGAGGGGGAAGGGAAAGCTAATGCCCTAATAGAAGACCTGAGGTCTTGAGGAGCTGAGCGTTTGCTGAGGGATTTTGGGACCTGACCTGTACCTTTTTTCCTTTTGAAGATTATTTTATGAGAACTGTACCTTTTTCTTTTGAAGACTATATTAAGAGGGCTGTACCATTTGTTTTGAAGAATATGTTATGATTTTTGGTATGAAATTGCCTTGATAATAAAATACTTTGGCCCTGAGTCCCAGTATCAGCAATATTTTGTCCTGGAACCCTGGGAGCCCCGCAGGCTTGCTGGCTCCACCCAAGAGGAGGAAGCGGACCCCCCCTTTACAAGGTACACTAAATAATTGCAGAGTAAATAGCTCTGGCAAAACATTTCCAGAAAAGTTACCATATTCACTCCTTCCAAAACTTCATTGAGTTCTAATATATGAATATTATTCCATCTATTCTGGTTCACCATGCATTCAAAGTCTGATCACAGGCAAATGCATCACTTTTGCAGGCCAGGATTCCAAGGTCGATATACACTGTTCTAATAGTTCAATGAATTATTGAGATGTTTTTATTTCTGCAGTTAATTAGCCAATATCAGCCTGAATTTCCTTGGTAAAGTCCAGCTGTGACTCTGTCATATCTTTTAAATTCTAAGGGGCCCTTTTACAATGCAGGGGTAGAGCTACCACTGCACTGTCATGTGCCAATCCAGCACTACTGCCAGCCCACCGTGGGAGCTGGCGGTAGTGTTGTCCCCAGCGTATGTCATTTCTAGTGCAACCAGAAAATATTTTATATTTTTACTGCCAGGGGATTACCTAAATCGGAGGCAGTAAGGACTCCCCCAGGAAATGGCCACATGGCAAGTTTGTACTTACCACACAGCCGTTTCCTTTAACCCCCCCCCCCCCCCCCCCCACACACAGAAAAACAGCTTCTGTAAATAAGGGCCTCGGCGCATGGCAAATCCACATGCAAATGCCACTGCAGGGCCCCTTTTACTGCAGCTTGGTAAAAAGACCCCTAAAGTTCTTCTAAAATCCATTATTTATTTAGGGGTCCTTTTACTGAGCTGTGGTAAAAGGGGGCCTGCGCTAGCGTCAGCACATGTTTTTGACGCGCTCTGAGGCTCCCTTCTACCGCAGCGGGTAAAAGGCTGTCTTTTTGTCTGGAAAAGAAATGGCCATACGGTGAGTGAACTACTTGCCGCATGGCCATTTAGGAGGGGATCACTTACTACCACCCATTGAGGTGGCGGTAAGGGCTCCTGCACTAAACCCGGCGGTAACTGGGTAGTGCATGGCACTGCCCGATTACCACTGGGTAAGCACTGGCACAACAAAAAATAGAAACTATTTTTGTAGTGCCAGAAATGGCGCATGCTGGGGTAGGGAACTACCACAGGGCTCCTGCGGTAGTTCCAGATTGGCATGTGGCAAGCGTGTTGCCACGCGCCAACTCCTTAGTAAAAGGACCCCCTTATTTATTTACACTTGATGTACCACCATATGGCCTGTGCTAGGTTTCAAAGCGGTTTACAGTTGATTTTTTTTTTAAAAGGAAAGAGAGAGAGAGCAATGAAAGGACAAAAAGAAAGAGCTAGTTAGCATCTGGTCCAATGGATTGGAGTAAACAGATAGAGATTTGAGTAATTAGTTAGGATTGAATCAATTTCTATCAGTTGTCTGCTTTTCCAGAGAAGGGGGTTCAGTTTTAAGCTGTTTGATTGATTGTTTTTAGTGTTCATTATCCTCTTGAGTAGGGTCTGAGTATTCAGAGTCTTGAAAAACCTTCAAAAGAAGGTTATAAAAGGTGTATTAACCTCCATAGTGATTTAGAGTAGAGAGCTTAGGTGGCCATTTTTGTTGAGTTCAAGAAAGCCTCTTCCTCTAACTCTCTTTCCAGAATTTCCCTTACCATTTCTCCTCTATCCTCTTGTCTTCTTTTATTTAAACCTCATACGTCTCTATCTTTTTCTTGCAGCTTTTTCATCTATTTCTTTCTTTTTGGCTTATTTAATCACCCAACAGTCCTTAATTACTCTTTTTACTTTTCATCTATCAACTTTCAATCTCCTTTTCTCATTTCCTTCCTTGCTTATCTTCTCACTCACTACCAATTTTCCCCATCTCACTCATTCATTAAGCTTTTATTCCCTGTTTTCACTTACTCCTCATTACTTTTGTTTTCATCCCCACCCCAACCCATATCTACTTTTCTCTGACTCTCACTCCCTCGCCAGACCCAGTACCTACTGTTTGTCATGCCCTCCAGGCCTTTTCTCCTGTCTATTATTTTAATCCAGACTCTGATCTCCTCTTTAACACTCCCCTATCTCTGTTCCCTGCCTTCTTTCATTCATCTCTTTGGCACCTCTCTCTCATTCTTCAACTACGCTTTGACTCTCCCCTCTCTCTTTTCTCCCACTCCTGGTCCAGAATCTTCCCTCTCTCTCTTTCCCTCCTGTCCTCTCCTGATCCTGCATCTCCTCTCTCTACCTTCCCCCTTCGTTTGGTCCAGCATCTTCCTCCTCACTCTTCTCCCTCTCTTCTTGCACAGCATTTTCCTTCTTTTTTCTCCCCAGTCTAACATCTTATCTTTCCTCTTCTTCATCCAGCATCTCCCCTGCCTTTCTTCCCCTTCCTAGTTCAGCATTCTCCCTATCTCTTCTCTTTTTCTCTCCATTCCATAGTCTATACCTTCACCACCCTATCTTTCCTCCCAGAGTCAATCAACTCCCATCCTTACTTGTGATCCAGCATCTCCCTTCTCCCCCCTTCACAGTCTATTATTTTCCCATCCATCTCTTTCTCCCTATAATCCAGCATCCCACTGGAATAGTCCAGCATCGGCATCCTTTGCTTTGTCCCTGTCCCTTCTTAGTTTGCTAGTATCTCCCCCTTTCTCCTTCCCTCATGTTGCTGGTGCAGTTTCTGTGCTGTGGTAGGCCAGACAACCATAACTCATGAAGGTCACATTGGCAGCTAAAACAAGAAGGACTCATAGAGCCTTCCACACATGCACATTCTGAAAGGCTGCTAATTCTCACCCACTTTAGTCTGGTTAGGGATATAACAGCCTTTCAGCACTCTCTCTTGGAAAGTCTCCTGTGTTCTATTTGTGGTAGCATGCCTTTGATGAATTGCTGATGTCCAGGCTGCTGCCATGTGTGGTGTTGGCTCAGGGGATCTAAGGCAAAAGTGGAGCAGCCCAGGCCTCCTTGGACCATCTGAGGCTCTGCTCTGCTGCATTGTTTGCAATGTATGTGGGCATTTAATCCAGGTAAATTGCTGCCAATTTTCAAAGAGAAACAACACATTTTTCATTTTGCAGAGAGTGTGCACTAAAACTGTTCAGATATTTTGTAGCTGAAAATTTTGTGGGCAGCTGTTTATGTATGTGTGTGCTGTTTTACTCCATGAACCTAAACGTGCTGATGGGAATGCTTCTTTTAAGCTAGGTAAAAGTAAACATGCGATGGAAACTGACACCTGGGTAGAGAATTGCAATTTTGAGCCATATCATTTGAACCCCCCCCCCCCCCCCCCCGGAAGTTATTTATAAGTAAATGGCTCTGGAAATTGTCCTCTAAAACTATTAACAAATATAAGAGAAAGCACAAGGCTCTAAAATCCATCACACTCATAGCAGAAGTGGTGATAGATCATAAAAATAATCTAAAATTTAAAATTCTTCTGAGTTTAACAACTAATAATTTCAAATGGCAATGCTGTATTCAAAACTAATGATTAATTATGAACAATACCTTAATACAATAGAACATAGCAATAGGTATCAGTGCAGAGAATAAGTTACTTCCTGTGCATAAGCCGCATGAATAGCTATTGATGGTATATACTGTTGATAAATATGTACCTATTGCTGTCAGTTTAAATTTATGTACATATTTATTTACAGATGCATGCAAGGAATAGATGCAGCCCCTAGGAGCTTGTATAATGACATAACATATTGTGTAGCATAGGCAGGCAAGGCCCCCATGCTGACCTGGTTTTGATTCCTACTACACGAAAGGAAATCGGCACTTCTATTAAATTGTCAAAGGCATAAAGAAAATGTGAATTGGTTTTAGGTATGCTTATAATAATAATAATAATAGTTTGTATTAAACTACTTGCAAAACATACGTTTAACATTAGGTTAATGGTTATCATTTTTGCCTCCATGAGCAGCATAATGTAGTTTTAATCACTAAATAATTGCTTTATTGTTTTGTCTTCTTTTGTCGTAGAGAACAATAATGCACCCCATGGAGTCAAGGAAATTGTTACTGCGATCTACACATTTCCTCATTATTGCATTTTTAAACTTGTTAATGGAATGGAAGCAAAAATGATCATAAATTTTCAGTACATGGATGATGATGCAAGCATACAGGACTCACTTATCATCAAAAGACTGCAAAGTAGAATGATAATAAAGCTGTAGTTTTTCTGTTGAAAACTTCATAAGTTAATGCTGTTCTTTGACAATGAATTCCATTTTTTTTTAGTTAGTACATAAGTACATAAGTAGTGCCATACTGGGAAAGACCAAAGGTCCATCTAGCCCAGCATCCTGTCACCGACAGTGGCCAATCCAGGTCAAGGGCACCTGGCACGCTCCCCAAACGTAAAAACATTCCAGACAAGTTGTACCTAAAAATGAGGAATTTTTCCAGTCCATTTAATAGCGGTCTATGGACTTGTCCTTTAGGAATCTATCTAACCCCTTTTTAAACTCCGTCAAGCTAACCGCCCGTACCACGTTCTCCGGCAATGAATTCCAGAGTCTAATTACACGTTGGGTGAAGAAAAATTTTCTCCGATTCGTTTTAAATTTACCACACTGTAGCTTCAACTCATGCCCTCTAGTCCTAGTATTTTTGGATAGCGTGAACAGTCGCTTCACCTCCACCCGATCCATTCCACTCATTATTTTATACACTTCTATCATATCTCCCCTCAGCCGTCTCTTCTCCAAGCTGAAAAGCCCTAGCCTTCTCAGCCTCTCTTCATAGGAAAGTCGTCCCATCCCCACTATCATTTTCGTCGCCCTTCGCTGTACCTTTTCCAATTCTACTATATCTTTTTTGAGATACGGAGACCAGTACTGAACACAATACTCCAGGTGCGGTCGCACCATGGAGCGATACAACGGCATTATAACATCCGCACACCTGGACTCCATACCCTTCTTAATAACACCCAACATTCTATTCGCTTTCCTAGCCGCAGCAGCACACTGAGCAGAAGGTTTCAGCGTATCATCGACGACGACACCCAGATCCCTTTCTTGATCCGTAACTCCTAACGCGGAACCTTGCAAGACGTAGCTATAATTCGGGTTCCTCTTACCCACATGCATCACTTTGCACTTGTCAACATTGAACTTCATCTGCCACTTGCACGCCCATTCTCCCAGTCTCGCAAGGTCCTCCTGTAATTGTTCACATTCCTCCTGCGACTTGACGACCCTGAATAATTTTGTGTCATCGGCGAATTTAATTACCTCACTAGTTATTCCCATCTCTAGGTCATTTATAAATGATAACTTTTATTGAAAAGTTCTAACAAAATATCATATACATACAGAAAACAATTACAACATTAATTGAAATAATAATAAAAATTATCCCCCACTACCTTCCCTAAAAAGCTACACATTTACCATATTGCTAAATGTCAAATAATTCCTCACCATTGATAGAGGTGAAGCCTTTGGACCATACAAGCTTTCTTCAGCTTAGACTGCAGCTTTACATCATGTGGAACTACGAAGAAGACCTTAAACCTCTGACTGGCACATGTAACCTCATTACCTCCCATGAATATAGCAGTCCATTCCTAAATACAGGCAGAATAATTAGGCACAACATTTTAAAATGAAAATGGGACCCCACTGGAAGCCAATGGAGCTCCATCAAAACCACAATCTCTTGCCTGTCAATAATCTAGCCACTGAATATCTTTGCGAGCAATATTACTGAAGGATTACAAGGACAAGTTTGCCTTTGTGGTTGACGTGGAGGGGCATAATCGAACAGAAACGCCTATCTCCATGGGCGTTTATCTCCGAGAACAGGTCCGTGAAGGGGTGGGCCGAACCGTATTTTCGAAAAAATGGACGTTTTTGAGCTGGGCGTTTGATTTTTTTAGCGATAATGGAAACTAAAAACGCCCAGCTCAAAAATGTCCTAATCCGAGCCATTTGGTCGTGGGAGGGGCCAGGATTGGTAGTACACTGGCCCCCCCTGATATGCCAGGACACCAACTGGGCACCCTAGGTCATGCATAGCTCCCTTACCAAGGGTGCTGAACACCCAACCCCCCCCCCAAAACCCACTACCCACAAATGTACAACACTACCATAGCTCTTAGGGGTGAAGGGGGCACCTACATGTGGGTACAGTGGATTTTGGAGGCCTCCTATTTACCAGCACAAGTGTTACAGGTGGAGGGGATGGGCCTGGGGCCACCTGGCTGAAGTGCACTGCGGTACCCACTAAAAGTGCTCCAGGGACCTGCATACACGCAGGCCTCTAGGACTGGTTGCTGCTATATAACATTGGCACACCAGTTGACACCTGAAGACTAATCTCTCTGAAAACGTCCTTTATTGGAATAACCTTTTACTCACAGTTAACTGCAGATCAGAGGTTGTGCCCCACTGAGATAGCAGTAGGTCAGAGCTGGCAGAATGCTGTACAATGCCCTCTTTCAGCCACATTCAAGGTAAGAACTAAGTTCTATAACGTGGCTAACACAGGAAAGGAAACTAAAACTGGCTTACAAAAATGGCCACTACCGCATGGACTACAACAGGAAACACAACAGGACACACTCTGACCCAGTAGGCAGGGGAAAAAGCACCATGGGAGAAGAGCCTACCAACTACCAACATCGTGAGACTGTAACACAAGCTAATAAAATCACGGAGCCCAATACCCTACACCCACCACAATGCAATGCTGATGTGACTCAGGGAAAGGCTGTGACAGGATCAAACACATTCTGCTGTCATGGAGGTGGGTATGGCATTTGAGGCTGGCATACAGGCTGGAAAAAAGTTTTTAAAGTGGGGTTGTTTTGATGGGAGGGAGTTAGTGACCACTGGGGGAGTCCGTGGAGGTCATCCCCGATTCCCTCCAGTGGTCATCTGGGCAGTTGGGGCATTTTTTGGGACTTGTTTGTGAAAAAAAATGGTCCAAAAAAGTGACCCAAAATCGCGGTCAAAACGCTTTTTTTTTCCGATTAACAGCTAAAGACGCCCATCTCGCCTCGGCTGATAACCACGCCCCAGTTCCGCCTCCACCACGCCTCCGACACGCCCCCGCCAACTTTATTAATTTCCGCGATGGAGTGCAGTTGGAAACGCCCAAAATCGGCTTTCGATTGTACCGATTTGGGTGCCTTTGCGAGATAAACGTCTATCTCCCGATTTAGGTCGCACTATAGGCGTTTTTCTCTTTCAAAAATAAGGCGGATAAACATCTGCAACACAGTGGCCTCCCCAGAGGGAGAAGATAAAATGAAAAGTGATCTACAACAATTAGAAGAATTGCATAACGCTTGATAGTTAAGACAATGTAAAGATGTGCAAAGAGTGATGAATGGGGGCTATAGAAATCCAAAAGAGCTGTATGTAATGGGGGGGCGGGGGAGGGGGAGGCCTAAGTGCACAGACCAGAAGAGAAACTTCAGGCTAGCAAAACAATATGATACAATGAAAAGCACATCCCTACTTTCACCTATCAGAAAATCTTCCAACTCTGCATTTGGTTACTGAACCAGTTTCTAATCTATTTGTAGACAGCATCTGATTTTGAGTCATTTTATTTTATTGGTCGGTCTGTGTGCGGCAGCGTATGAAATACCTTTGCAAAAATCCAGATAAATAAGACCTGCTCTATTTCCTCAGTTTACAGAGTTGGCTGCTTTAAAATTCGCATTGTCTGCAGTGTGGTAAATTTTCCTAGGGCTTGCTGTAATAGCCAGTTCTGATAAAAGCAACTTCACTGCATCTGGGTTGTGCGTTTTCATGGCAACTCCTTCTAGAGAGGGACAGAGGTTGGCCAGTAGGCTTTTCTTTCCCCTTCTTTTTACATTTTTGATCTGATAGCTTCTTAGGGGGAAAGAAAAGAGTAGGCAGTTTGAATTTAATTCATGCCTTTTTTTCAGGTGTCGCTCAAGGCAAGTTACATTTAGGTATGACGGTTATTTTCTTGACCCCAGAGAGCTTATAGTATAAGCGGTCCTTTTAGTAAGCTGCTGTAAGGTAATTTTTACTGCGGCTATAAAACCCCCAATTTTCTATTTTTTACAGTAATGGCCATGGGTTAATGTAGCCATTTTTAAAAATTACCATGGGAACACTTACTGCCTCCTATTTTGTAGGCAGCAAGAGCTTCTGAGTTACCCGTGTGATAATCAGTTAGCACACACTAATGCAGATGTGCTATCTGGTTCATGCAGGAACATTTATTCTTCATCTCTAACATGCCCTCTCCAATAAAAAAAATATTACTGTGCAATTAGCATGTGTAAAAGACAAAACGAATGTGGAAAGCTTTAGCGCTTACCACATTAGGTCAGTTTTGCTGCGTTAGCTCCTAATGCAGCCTAGTAAAAGGGCCTCTAAGTTTGCATTCAATGGAAGGTAAAGGTAGAGAAACCTTTCACTAAGGTGCGCCGAAACATGGTCTGCGCTGGTGTAGGCATGTATATTAGATGCACGCAGGACCATTTTCCAGCGTGCCTGCAAATAAAAGGCCTTTTTTGGCCAAAAATGGACGAGCGGCAAAATAAAAATCAGCGTGCATCCATTTTGGGCCTGAGACCTTACCGCCATCCATTGACTTAGTGATAAGGTCTCACGTGTTAACGTACACTGCTGATTACTGCCCGGTTAGCGTCACGCAGTAGAAAATAGAAATTATTTTCTGCTGTGTGTTTTGGATGTGCGGCAAAATTAGAATTAGCACCTGGGGCATGCAGTAGCGGGGCAGTAGTTCTAATTTGATGTACATTCTATGTGAGTAGGTGCCTATCGCCTTAGTAAAAGGGCCTCTTAGTCACTTCAATTAAAAAAACTGATAGAAGAACCCAGCTTTCTTTCTAGTGGTTGTGATTTCAGTTAGTCACACTTTTAATAGTTATCATACATGTCAGCTTTTAACCTGTGACCTCTAGGCTGAAGGGCTATGTCTTCTGTTTTTGGTTATTTTAGTCCCTGTCTCCTGAATGGCCCAGCAGGAATAAGCTCAAGACAGGCCCTGCCTCTGGATTTATTTTCTGTTGCTTTAGTATTGTTCTTGTCCAGTTGTGCCCTAAAACCCCCCCAAATTGAAACAGTCTACAAATGACACAGGAAGCAAAACAAAATTTTATTTTTTTTCTCCTGCACATCCCTATTGCATAGTACTTATATTGGACCACCAGGCTGGTCCTAGCATTTTGTCTTAATGGGTTTCAGAGAAGTATATTAACTTCATTAAACCCTCAGGGTAGTGGAGAAGTAGCCTAAGGCCAGAGGAGTGGGCTCCAGCTTCAGATCACTGACGAAGCAATGAAAAGCTCCTTGTAGCCTTGATCAGGGGCGTAGCCAGCCTTCCGTGGGAGAGGGGTCCAGAGCCCGGGGGGAGGGGGCACATTTTAGCCCTCCCCCCGGCGCCGCCCCCCCACCGCCGACATTGCCGCCCCCCCCCCCTCCCGCCGCGAACCCGCCGCCGCTGCCGCCTACCTTTACTTTTGCTGGCGGGGGATCCCACTCCCCGCCAGCCGACGTCTTCTTCTTAGTCGCTTCCCGCTCTTCAATTTGTTTGCTGACGTCCTGCACGTTGTACGTGCAGGACGTCAGACTCAGAGAACAGAACTGTTCTCTGAGTCTGACGTCCTGCACGTACAATTACGTGCAGGACGTCAGCAAACAAATTGAAGAGCAGGAAGTACTGAGAAGACGTCGGCTGGCGGGGAGTGGGATCCCCCGCCAGCAAAAGTAAAGGTAGGCAGCGGCGGGGGCGGGTTCGCCGGGAGGGGGGTCCTGGGGTGAATCTGCGGGGGCCCTGGCCCCCTCAGGCCCCACATAGCTACGCCACTGGCCTTGATTAAGGGGCCCTTTTACTAAAAGGGTTGTTACGTGTCAATCTGGAACTACTGCCAGTCTAATGTTGCCACTGGCGGTAGTTTCATCCCCATCATGCAGCATTTCCAGCACTCCCTGAAATTATCTAGAATTTTTACCACAGGGGGTTACTGCTGGGTTAGCGTGGGAGCCCTTACTGTTACCTCAATGGGTGGCAGTAAAGGATCCCTCTGAAATGGCTGCGCGGTAAGTGTGAACTTACTACACAGTCATTTATTCTTTTTAACCTTTTATCCGCTGTGGCAAAAGGGGCCTCAGCATGCAGCAAAACTGACACTGACTCTAATGCAAGGCCCCTTTTACTGCAGCTTGTTAAAAGGGGCCCTAACTCACTTAACCTTCCATGGCTTGGTTCTAAAGCTGGGCAGGTTCTGGTGGCATTGCCATTCTGGGTTGTGCCCCCCCCCCCCCCCCACTTTGGGCAGCAGCAACAACATAGTGATGCCTCACACTGCATAGGAGAAGGCAATGAAAAACCACTCCTGTATCATGCCAAGTAAACCAAAGGGGGGGAAGGTCTCTCATTATGTAGTTACCAAGAGTTGCTTTGACTCAAGGGCACATCTGGATCTGGAAACCCTTAGGCTGATATTCAAAAGCATATATATGACCAGCACTGGGTGCTAAATGTGTATAATCCTTTTACAAAAAATTAATGATTAAAAAAAAACAACTTTGCCAACTAATGCATGAATTTTGCCTGGATAACTTAATCCATAATTTATTAGTTTAAAATTAATAGGGACCAAAGGGCAGAGCCAAAATGTATCTGGATACTGGAGTTGCTCAGCTGCTATCCGGGTAAATATATCTATTCATGGGACTATACAAACATCAATCTTAATGTAATGGAGATTTTGCTGATGGCCATGGCATGTTTTAATAACACTAATATGGTTTCTAGTCTGGTTGCAGCACTGAGTCTTTATTTCTGGCTATATTTGATCAAGTATTACATTGTTTAGAGACTTCAAAAGGTATAGTACTGATTATTTCTTTGGATATTTTAGCAATGTTTGACAATTTACTCACCTTGTATAGCTGTGACTGCTGTGCAATCTTGGTCTTGGCCCAAGATTACTTAATTGAGTTGGATCTTTTCTTTATGACTGTTCACAGCAGGTCAGACTAAGAGATAGTGAGTTGTACTGATTGCCACTGGCAGTAGACACCACAAGGTTTGGCCTTGTCAGCCATTTTGTTAATTTATATCTTCATTTTCTTTGCCAAATTTTAGGAGAATTGAGAATTGATTTTCATTGATGCAGAAGATATCATACTTTTTCCCCTGTGGTGACTGACACTAATCCTGGTTTTTCTCAAATAATCTTCCAGTGACTCATTAGAAAAAACTAGTAAAAGAGGCCCGTTTCAAACAGAAAGGAAACGGGCGCTAGCAAGGGTCCAGGGCCCCCTCCCTCCGTCCCTCCCTCCATCCTACCCCTGTCCAGGCGGCGCCATTGGGGAACACGGAGCCTGGGCTGCCATAGCCATGCGGCGTGCACCTCCAGCACACGCGGGCTGGGCTGTTTTGCTATTTTCTTTGGTGCTCCACGTCACAGCTGGCCTCACACTGGCTTGGCACCGACTTGTCCGGATTCGCTGCTCCTGTCATCACGTCTCCTCCCCTCTTCCCTCTGCTAGCCAAACTGGTGTCTCCTTTTCCTCGTTTCTTCCCTCTGGCCCTGATGCATCCGAATTCGCCACTCCTGTCTTTGCAGCTCCTCCCCTCTCCCCTCTGCTGGCCAATCTAGTGTCTCTTTTCCTTCATAGCCTCCCCCATGTCTTGCATCAGTATGTGTGTGTTTCCATGGCAACTATACAGAGTTCCCTCGAGGGCGGGGCAATTACAAACCCTACGAACACTACACAGCTTCACTGCCAGCTGCCACGGAGTCAGCTTCAGAACGTTGGAGGTGTGAATTATTATATTAGATAATAATAATACCATTTTTGTTTTAAGTGAAAGCACTGGTGGTCAGCCAAGCTGAAGAAAAGTTAATCCCAGATGCTTTATTATTTTTATTCCCAGTTTGGAAGGGAATTCACTATTTAGGAGTTGTCTTAGACACTGGTTAACCATTGAAGCCACAACTTGGAGTAGAATGCAGTTTTTGTTTTACAAGCTGCTTCTTTTGGTATTTTTGAATTTGACTTTTACATAATTCTTCAATAATGATTTTGCCAACCTTTGGCTATTGCAGTTCAATTTACTTTTGTCTTACTCTAGCTGATCCAAAATGCAGCAGCAGCAGCAGCAGCAGCAAGGATGATCATTCACTCAAAAAGAGGCCACATTTCATTCAAATATTTTTAAATGACCAATGGCTTTATATTAAACTTTGCAGGAATTAGCCCCAATGTTATGTTGCTTTTACATTTTTACTATCCATCATGTGCACTGTGGTCTGTACATCAAGAACTGATAAAAATCTAATCAGTTAAGAACCTTTATAAAGCACAATTACAGCATCTGGCCCCATCTATGGAAAACATTACTGTTGAATCCCCATCTAGAATAAGATGTAGTGAAATTTGAAAAGCAGTTGAAGGCATAACTGCTCTCATAATCTTTTCTTTTGAGCTGAGGAATATTTCTTTATGAAACATATGTTAAGCTACTTTTATTGGGCTAAGTTATTTATGGTTGTTTATCTGTCTGATTCTATGATAGAGACTTATGTTGAGCTGTAACCCATCCAGAATTTCCAATTGGGTGAGAGAGAAATAATTTTTAAATAAAATGAATAAAACATTTTTGGCAGATCAATATTATTTCCATTCACATCCTTATGAAAGCAGATACTTGTAGTATTTTGGGAACCATAAAATCATGAGATATCAAGAAGAGCCGGAAAATGATCACAGACAAATACAGTATAGTATGTCTTCAGAGTTAATTAAGCCAAACACATTTGAGAGGCAGGTCACATTGGGAAGGAAAACACAGAAGAACTATCCTCCACAAAGAAAAAGAATACCAGTCACAGCAGTGACAAAAGACAATAGCCAAGTTGGCAAGAAGTAACGACCAACTTTATTACATCAACTTCCAGTTAGAATTTGACTTATTGGTGTATTGTGTGAGATTTGTTGGTTTCATTTGCAGTGGTTTTAAAGTTGATGGCTACATGCAATTTGTGATATTATTCTGACATTATTTTATGAGTGCTTAAACCATGGCACCAACTTTTATTGATACTATGGCGGTTTCTTGAAGACTCCTGAGGAAGGCCTTTTGGTCAAAACATGATTCATGTAGAGTCTTGATTCTGCCATTCAATAAAATTGATCATTAAAACTTGCCATCATGGTTATGACCTTTTGTCACCTTTTCTGTGTCTGGTATTATAGGACACATTGGGAATGCATATATCTGAAAGTGGGATAACCTGGGGAATAGGTGGGGTGCTCCTAGAATTTGTAGTCAACAGAAGCAAGTCAGCCATATGGGGGTTCCTTTAATGTTGCAGCTGATGAGGTGGGGAGGGAAAGATGGAAGAGGGGGTACGGAGGATGCCTCTACACAATATCTTCCTAATTTGTTGCTACTACTTTAGTGGGAAATGTTTGAAATCCCACCAGGTTGCCCAGTTCTGTTGTGCTGTTATGAACAATTAAAAGTACACTGCTAATACCTTTTATTCCGATCTGTTATGGTCTAACACCACTTCTTCTTCATTTACTATCTTCCAGCTTAACATCAGGTTTTGTCTCCTCTGTTTGGAAAAAGGCCATTGTCAAACATTTAATTAAGAGACCTACTTGAGATCCATTTATTCCACCCAATTATAGGCTGATTTCTAATTTAAGCATGATTTCCAAAATTACTGAAAAAGTAGTTTTTGATCAGCTCTCTCAAAGAATTGATCAATTATCCATTCTCCACCGAAAACAAAAGGGGTTTAGGTCACATCACAGTACTGAAATAACTGTCATTGGCACTTGTCAGTGATCTTCACTCAATTTTGGACATTGCTGTTTTAGGGGTCCATTTACTAAGGCACGCTGAAAAATGGCTTGTGGTAGTATAGGCACGGATTTTGGCCGTGCACCGATCCATGTTTTAGCGTACCAGTAAAAAAGGCCTCTTTTTTTGCCAAAAATGGACATGCGGCAAAATCTAAATTGCCGCGCATCCATTTTGGGTCTGAGACCTTACCACCAGCCATTGACCTAGTGGTAAAGACTCATGTGGTAACTGGGCGGTAATGACCTACGAGTGCCAAATGCCACTTGGCGTGTGTCCGTTTTGCGCACCCAAAAATAAAAGATATTTTTCAGACACGCATATCGGAAACGTGACAAAAATGAAATTACCACAATAGCCACGCGGGAGTCGGGCAGTAACTCCATTTTGGCATGCGTTGGGCATGCGTAGACACTTACGCGGCTTAGTAAATGGGCCCCTTAGTATCTATAGATCTTTCTGCAGGCTTCGATCTTGTGGACTATTCTCTACTTCTTGCATGTCTCCATGATATAGGGATTGAAGAGACATTGCTTCCCTGGTTTGCATAATTTTCTAATGGATCATTCATTCTCTGTTCACACTTCTACATCTGTGTCTCCTAGTATTTCTCTATACTGTGGAGTTCCACAAGGCTCCATTTTGTCACTGCTATTATTTAACGTTTTTATCAGTCCCTTAGTTATGCTACTGCAGGATCTTAACCTTCATTTTTACATTTATGCTGATGATATTATTTTCCCCACATCAGGATTAGCCCCAGATTTAACCCCATTGCAATCAGCACTTTTTTTCAGCTTTGGAATGGCTTTCGTTACATAAGATTGTTCTTAATCCTGCAAAAACTACTATGTGTTGGTTTACTGGGTCCCAGTCTGTGCCCTCTATAGTTCCTTTCCTATTTGGTTTTCCAATCTCAGCAGTTGACTTTTTTTTAGGTATCTTGATATTATCATAGACACTAGTCTTTCTTTTAATAAACAGATTTCACATGTCATCAGGACAGGATTTTTTGGTTATGCCGTCTTTGTTCTATCTTGCACTGCTTCTCTTCAAACTCTGAATCACATATATATCATATCACAGCTAGAATATTGAAATACAATCTATAATGGCCTTTTAAAGTTTCAAATACTTCAATTACAGACTTCGCACAATACTGCTGCTAGATTGTATTTTAAAACAACTCCACTGGCTTATAGTAAAATATTGACTACAATTCAAAATTCTTCTCCTTACCCATAAGGTTTTCATACAGCTAAACCCCCTTATTTATCCTCTGTGATTAACCCTTACATTCCGGCTTGGGTGTTCCGGTCATTGAACTCCAATCATTTGGTCTTGCTTTCTCCTAGGGTTGCCCGTCATGAATCCACCAGAACAGCAACTTTTTTTTTTTTTTTTTTCCTTGCTTATGGAATAACCTGCCTTCAGACCTTGGATTTGAATTCTCATTATTGCATTTTAAAACCCTATTGAAAACCCATTTCTTACATTTAGATTTAATGACCCTTCAGATTGAGTAATTTGCGGTTGTTTCGTGTGAAACTTGCTTATAAATCAAAATTGATAAGTATTATATTATTTTGTATAGTGTGACCGAATTTCTTGTTGAGTGTGTCTTTCCTGTCATAAAATGGAGTTCTTTTCCTTGCTGTGTTTTAATATTGTAATTGAAAACCGCTTTGACCTTCTTAGGAAAGGTGGTATATCAAGTTCCAATTAAATATTTAACATTAAACTCCCATAGATGGCATTGCATATTACAGACTGTTATAAGTAAAGGAAAATCTTCACTGTAGGTGCCACTATACCACTTATCTTCACTCAAATGTTCAATGTAATTATTTCTTGAACAGGACTGAGAAAGGCATTATCTTCCTTATAGGATCATCAGATCAGCGAGTGTACTTCCGTTTTGGCTATAACTGAGCCATGCAATTTTCAAGGGGCACACCGCAATCCTCATTCATCCTTTATTTTAATTTAAATGTTCTTCATACTAGGTTTTCTTATTACTTATTTTTCAAAATTTTCAAAATTTACCAATTTTAAACACTAGATATCAGTCTTTTTCAATTGCATGCACATTTCATGTACTTAGCTTTAGCAGCAATACTTGTCATGCTGGAGACATTAATCCACCATACTTTTCATGCTTCTGAATTACAGAGAACAGTTTTGGATATATACTTTAAATACTGTAGAACCCCATGGTTTAAATCGAGAGATCGAATGGACTGCATTAATTTGAGGGACGTTAGTAGATGCGCATGTCAGATCAGCTGTTCCGACCCGGAAGTACGTTAGACGTCACACCAAAGGAACTCTTAAAAGCACTCATTGCAGATAATCGCGGCTATTTTAAAACGCCGAGATGTGGATACAGGTCTGTTTTTTTTTTAAATTGCCAGGCTAAGAACCTGGATAGAAGTTGGAACGAGTAATATATTGTTTGTAATTTTTTCTTAGGAGACGACCTTGAGACAGCAAGTTTGCGAAACGTAGATCTATGTCGGTGGATTAATGACTCCAGCATGAAAAGTATTGCTGCTAAAGCTAAGTACATGAAATGTACATGAAATTGAAAAAGACTGATATCTAGTGTTTGAAATTGGTAAATTTTGAAAAATAAGTAATAAGAAAACCTAGTATGAAGAAAATTTAAATTAAAATAAAGGATCAATGAGGATTGCGGTGTGCCCCTTGAAAATTGCATGGCACAGTTATAGCCAAAACGGAAGTACACGCGCTGATCTGATGATCCTATAAGGAAGATAATGCCTTTCTCAGTCCTGTTCAAGAAATAATTACGTTGAACATTTGAGTGAAGTTGAGTACTCTGAAGTTGTTTGAATTATATGCTCCCTTCACTATTATTATAGTTACACCTATTTATGCCGTATATTTACATTGACTATACCACTTCTAACATTTTTACATCACCTGTCACAAAATTTAAAACCTCATATTTATGCTGGTTGTTGTCTTCTTGCCCACAATGCTGAGACAAATGGAGCTTATAGGTTGCTCCTTCTTGTGCTATGCTCCTCTAGCTCAGGGCTGCAGGAACCACAATGCTTATATCCAGTGTGTTTTGTTCTAGCAAAAAAGATGCCGGTACTCAAATGCTAGGCCACCCTTCAGGGGTGGAGTGATCACTGAGGGACCCACCCCAGAATAGCCAGGCCCCCTGCAACCAGTCACAGAATCTATGGCAAGGGAGAATTGGTGTGTAGATCCTGAGCTCCTTCATTAAAACTTTGGGTCCATGGGTCAATTTTAGCAGACAATGGAAAAGGTGCCGGTACTCAGTACACCCATCAAAAAATAGCCCTGCTTATATCTGTCCAGAGCTGTAGAAACTCTCCTTCCAGTTGATGTCTGCTATCTTTGCTTTTCCCAGGGGAGGAGGACAGCTCCAGAGGGGTGGGAGAGAGGTAGCCATATGCTCCTGTTCACCAGCTACAGCCGACCATGCAGCCCCTGACCCTGAAGCTTGTCCCACTGTGCCAGTCTGTAAGACTAGAAGAAGCACAACTTAGGAGACCACCTCCAATCTGGATTTGACTATTTAGCAATTTAAGTGGCCCTTTTACCAACACAGGTGTACTGCTTGCTAAAAAGGAAGTACCACCGGGCTAGCGCAGCAGCCCGGCGGTAATTCCCACCTCCAGCATGCCATCATACCCGGCGCTACAAAAATATTTTTTATTTTTGTAGCGCCGGTGTGTACCCAGCGGTAATCAGGCAGTGTTGTGTGCTGACCGGTTACCGCTGGGTTAGCACAGGAGCCTTTACCGCCACCTCAATGGGTGGCAGTAAGGGTCCCCCCCCCCCCCAAAATGACCACACAGCAAGTGCTTCACTTGATGCATGGCCATTTCCTGAACCCCCCCCCCCGCGTTTTATCCGTTGTGATAAAAGGGGAACTCTGCGTGCGTCAAAAACAAGTGCTGATACCAGCGCAGGCCCCCCCCCCTTTGCTGCAGCTTGCTAAAAAGGGCCTATAGTGACTGATATTATCCATATAATTTCTGTAAACATAAGAGAGGGGAGTTATGTGCTCACCACCCACCAAATAATGAATGACTACCTCTGAATATTGGCCCAAATGTATTTTCATTTTCAAATGGGGGCAATGTCTGTGAATGGCTTAATTTTGCCACATACTATGACATAGTAACATAGTAGATGATGACAGAAAAAGACCTGCACGGTTCATCTAGTCTGCCCAACAAGATAAACTCATATGTGCTACTTCTTGTGTATACCTTACCTTGATTTGTATCTGCCATTTTCAGGGCACACACCGTAGAAGTCTTGCCCAGAACTAGCCCCATTTTCAGGACACAGACCGTAGAAGTCTTGCCCAGAACTAGCCCCACCATCCAAACACCAGCCCCGTCTCCAAATCTCGGCTAAGCTTCTGAGGATCCATTCCTTCTGCACAGGATTCCTTTATGTTTATCCCACGCATGCTTGAATTCCGCTACCGTTTTCATCTCCATCACCTCCCGCGGGAGGGCATTCCAAGTATCTACCACTCTCTCTGTGAAAAAATACTTCCTGACATTTTTCTTGAGTCTGCCCCCCTTCACTTTCATATCATGTCCTCTCGTTCTACCGCCTTCCCATCTCCGGAAAAGGTTCGTTTGCGGATTAATACCTTTCAAATATTTGAACGTCTGTATCATATCACCCCTGTTTCTCCTTTCCTCCAGGGTATACATGTTCAGGTCCGCAAGTCTCTCCTCATACATCTTGTAACGCAAATCATTAATGAACCTCACTCCTAAACCAGGGCATGTTGGGTATGATCGCAAGCTTGCCTTAATTGAGCTTCCTTCTTGATTTCATAGGATGAAATATGTATATACAGTTAATCAAGGTACACTTGGATATTGTTTTAATCAGAACCAGCATGATGTGAACTATTTCTGTATCTTTCTTCCACACTTTCTTGGTCTCTGATTCCATTTCTTGTTATTAGAAGATCTTTTCTATCTATTTTTGATCTATAAAATAGTTACTTGGCACAAACACTTCTTTTAGCAACACCATTCTCTTGTTTTTCTCCTTTACTGTTATGCTTCTTTTTTTTCCCCATCTAGGAATGTCCAAGCATGACCTTTTTATCCTCCCCATTTCTCTCAGGGTCATGGTCTCAGTGTTTTTCTGCCGCCTAATGGTGTCATTTCCTCCACCAGAAGTTTCAACTGTAATGTGTTATTATGTTCTCTTAGGGGTCTTTAGCATATCTGTTTTGCCTCACTTTAAATAAATTTGCTTAAAATTGATTTTATTAGTGACAAATATAAGTCTTACATGACCAGATTTAGAAAATAAATTAAAAGTTACAAATGCTGGGGTGACTGAATCAATGCATTAATATTTAGAAGCTCATAGAGGGATCTAATAGTATTAAAAAGCCACTGAATGTTACACCAGAAATGTGTTTAATGAAATAGCTTATTATGCATTGCATCTATAACCTGTATATGTATTTAGAAAATTAGTTTTAGGTGCCGCAGCTCTTCGAAACTGAAATCCTGCTTGACTGGCTTAATGGATAAAGCTGAAAGCTCACGTCAAGCTTGGCGTCACCAGTGAAATGAATTTGGTGGTCTCATGATAGTCAGTTTTGATCCTTGTTGAATCGCGTGCAACATCTGTTATTGAATACAGTATTTTAAGTTTTTGATGACAAATGAACTAGCAAGAATGCATAGAGTAGATATTTGAGTAAAACAATTACTCTGCCTTTACAACCGGCATATGAAACAAAACAATTTAAAGCTATTGAAAAAAATCCAAATTAGTATTTATTATATATTCTATACACTTTACATTTGCCTCTCTTTCAATATATCTTCATGGGATTCTCAAAAATGTGTTTATGTGCAGCGCCATTTAAAAAAAAAGTTCTGGTTGTCGGCATAGAGGCTTGCTAGGCATAACATCTAGAGCTCTTATCCTGCACAGGAAACCACACCTCCCATGGTACAAGGGGCAGATTGATGACCAGGCTGAGAACCAGACAGGATCACAGAAGGGACCTGCTGCACCTCAGAGGGAGAGGCAGAGGGGGAGGAATCAGGTGAGGGACAAGAGGTATTTGGCATGGTATTGGAAGGTGGGAGAGGAAGCAGGAGTGGAAACGGACCTTGGTAGACATAAATAGCAATCAGGCTCACAGACTCTCTCTCAGTTATCTCACAGTCAGCACCAATGCAAGCATCTAGCCCCCCTTCAATCCGTTCAGAACTCTGCTGCACGTCTTATATTCCGCCTGAACCGATATACTCATATCACCCCTCTCCTCAGGTCACTTCACTGGCTTCCGATCAGATACTGCATACAGTTCAAGCTTCTCCTTCTTACCTACAAATGCACTCAGTCTGCAGCCCCTCATTACCTCTCTACCCTCATCTCCCCTTACGTTCCCGCCCGAAACCTCCGCTCACAGGACAAATTCCTCCTCTCAGTACCCTTCTCCACCACCGCCAACTCCAGGCTCCGCCCAATCTGCCTCGCCTCACCCTCTGCTTGGAATAAACTTCCTGAGCCCCTACGCCAAGCCCCCTCCCTACCCATCTTCAAATCCTTGCTCTTCAATGTTGCATTCGGCACCTAACCTTTATACCTTTCAGGAAATGTAGACTGCCTCAATTTGACTGCCTCTACTTGACTGTCTGTCCATTTGTCCATTAGATTGTAAGCTCTTTGAGCAGGGACTGTCCTTCTATGTTAAATTGTACAGCGCTGCGTAACCCTAGTAGCGCTTTAGAAATGTTAAATAGTAATAGTAGTAGTAGTAGTAGTAGTAATTGCACATGCAACTCACATTGCAGTATATAAAATCTAGGGGATTGTGGCAAGACTTAGTCATAATTTAAAAGTGGTCTAAATCCCGACATTCATCTCTCCAGAATCAGAGATAGATGTAGCTGACACAGTGCCACCCTTAGCACACCTCTGCCAGCTCTATACATTTTAGTGGTTTAAACGTTTTGTTCTGCCCTTTTGTAAAAAACGTGCTCATGTGTTTTGGCAACAAAATGTATACGTGCTGAGATCGAGATGTTTAAAGCACAAATCGTGGTTGTAAAGTGACCATCTTAGTGTCCATGTGCCTTTATAAAATGGACAAAAACAACAAGTGAATGCCTCAAAAATATAGAACAATAAATAACAATATAATAAGAATTTAGAATTACATGATATCTTATTAATTTAGTAGAGAGATGTGGTATACATTCTCTCTCTCTCTTTCTCTCTCTCTCTCTCTTTAATAATCTGAGGGAGGTTGCAGTAAGAACAAACACCACATTTTAATAAACAGGTCCCTTAATTACATCCATTTTTTTCTAATAAATTAATTTTGAAAGCTAATGGATATTATATCACAGTGGTAACTAATCCTTATTTTTCACAAGGGGCATTGGACTCTACATCAAGGAGCCCCCTTACTAAAGTGCATAGAAATCTGGGCTTAGCGTGTTTTAAAGTGGAAGTTTCCCACACGCCAAGCCCAGATTTTGCACAGCACATTTCAGACTTTTTAAAAAATATTTTTTTTATTCAGGTTATGCGTAAATGTAGCCTTTAGCGCACGCACCACCTGCCGGGGTTAATGCGGGAGCATTTACCACTTCCTATTTTGGAGAAACTAGGTGCTCCTGCTTCAACAGTGTGTTATCCTGTTAGTGCACACTGATCATAGCACTCTAGCTGGTTAACGAATGAATGCCCACTCTCCACCCACTCTCCACCCCCTCCAAAAATAATTTTTTTAAAATAGCTACCATTATCCCCTGATTTGCTTGTTGCTTTCTTCAGAATGGTCATAATACCTGCAACTGACATACATCCTGGTTTTCCTTTCTGGTTTCACTTTCAGGGGAAAGGGAGGGGGACAGCAAACCACTGAGGAGTTAAGGAGGGGGTAGACCTTACTACTCCAGTGGTCAGTTGCTCAATAAGAGCACCTTTCTGTAACTTGGATGTGAGTGAAACAGGTCTAGATAAAAAAACGTCTTTCTTTTTAGACATGGATATTTCTTCCGATTCGAAAACTGCTGTTGGACACCTTACTTTTGAGCCCTTCCTAGTCCTGCCCAGAACAAACCCACGACAATCCCCCTTGCTATTTGGATGAACTGCAGTGGAAAATATACAAATTCTGACTTTCAAAAATTGGAATTTGGATGTTTAGCAGAATGGCTTTTTTTTCAAAGGTATTTTACGATGTAAATCTGCTTTGAAAATGAGCATATATCAAGTCTTCCCATCTATACCTACTACTAAGCTTTAAAATTCCATTCCCCCCTTAGAGATTCTCTCTTCTTGTCCTATGCTTTCTTGAATTCAGATAGAGTCCTCATCTCCACCATCTCCTTCTGACTCACTTGTCTTTTGGTGTTGGGGGGCACAGTGTTTTGACAGGTCATTGAGGGCCCCTTTTATCAGTTATGCATGCAGTTGCATACTCAGATATACAATAGGATCAGTTACACGTGTAACATAACTACCTAGTTGGCACTTAATTGGAGATAAGTACCAATAATTGGCTTTAAGAAGCACTAATTGGCACTAATTAGCCGATGTACATGTAACTGACGTGGGCTCCTGTTCTTTAAACTGACCCCTGGATTTGATATAAGGCAAGTAGCACACATTAAATTGTGTGTGAGTGGCCAATTTAGGCATGCTACTCAATTGAGTAACGAGCCAATCAGTGATGATAATTGGCTGATAACCAATTAGCATCACTAATTGGCAATATTTGGAATTTACACGTGCTTCTTTTTAGGCATATTCTAAAAACAGGAGCATGTCTGAAAAGGGGGGTACGGTCATTGGGGGGGAGTGTGGGCATTGCTCAAATTTACACATGTTGATATAGAATTCAAAGGAACGCTCCAACATTTAGGCCTTGGTTATTTACACCAGGCTTTCAGTGGTGTAAATGACCATACCTAAATGGAGGCGTGTTCCCCAGTCTTATGTGCTATTCTATACACTGTGTCTAACTTTAGGAGCATTATATAGAATAGTGTTAGGCGCGTTAATTGGACACACCTAGATTTTAGATGCCATTTACAAAATCTGACTCTGGGAGCCTAAATTTCCTTGCACACAACTGCAAAAGGAATGTTAACATGTGAGGGGAATAAGCATGTCAGGGACATTTTGACTAAACTTGTACACTCTTTATGGAACAATTGCATGTACATGCCCAGCTGCCACATTTAAGTGCCACCATTTTCGCCAGCCATAGACACGTTGTAAGTGGTTGCACCCAAAAGGCCCCTTTTACAAAAGTCCACCATTTTTATTGCATGCTAAAAATTAGCATATGCTAATTACTAAGCTGTCCATTATATTCCTATGGGTGTCACAGCATTTACCTCTGGATTCTATAAACTATGCCTTGAGATCTGCGCCAAAATCCAGGTGGATCCTATAATAGCGTATGTAATTTAATTGGCTTAGGGGCCCTTTTACTAAGGAACATAGGTGTCTATCTTGCTAATTTTCGAAAGAGAAGGGCGCCTAGCTTCTGACTCAAATCGGGAGATGGGCGCCCTTCTCTCAGGTGCGGCCAAACGGCATAATCGAAAGCCAATTTTGGTCACCCTCAACTGCAGTTCGTCGCAGGAGCAGTGAAAGTTTAAGGGGGTGTGTCAGAGGCGTAGTGAAGGCGGGACGGGGCGTGGTTAACACATGGGTGCCCTCGGCCGATAAAGGAAAAAGAAGGCCGACCCTGACGAGCATTTGGCCGACTTTACTTGGTCCATGTATTTTCAAGACCAAGTCTCAAAAAGATGCCCAAACTGACCAGATGACCACTGGAGGGAATCGGGGATGACCTCCCCATACTCTCGCAGTGGTCACCAACCCCCTACCACCCTAAAAAAAAAAAAAAAAGAAAAATTAAAAACATTTTTTGCCAGCCTCTGTGCCAGCCTCAAATATCATACCCAGCTCCATGACAGCAGTATGCAGGTCCCTGGAGCAGTTTTAGTGGGTGCAGTGCACTTCAGGTAGATGAACCCAGGCCTTATGGTAGTAAATGGGAGCCCTCCAAAACCCACCCGAAACCCACTGTACCCACACGTATGTGCCCCCTTCACCCATAAAGGCTATGGTAGTGGTGTACAGTTGTGGGGAGTGGGTTTTGGGGGGGATTTGGGGGGCTCAGCACTCAAGGGAAGGGAGCTATGTACCTAGAAGCAATTAATAAAGTCCACTGCAGTGCCCCCTAGGGTGCCCAGCTGGTGTCCTGGCATGTGAGAGGGGACCAGTGCACTACAAATGCTGGCTCCTCCCATGACCAAATAGCTTGGATTTGGCCGGTTTTGAGATGGCTGGCCTCGGTTTCCATTATCGGCGAAAACAGAGGCCGGCCATCTCGAAGTCTGGCGATCTCAACATTTAGGTCTGTAGGGTTGACCTAAATGTTGAGATTTGGCCAGCCCCATCCATATTATCGAAACAAAAGATGGCCGCCCATCTTGTTCGATAATACGGTTGGCTCCGCCCCTTCCCGGGGCCATCCCCGGAGATGGCCGCCCTTAGAGATGGGTGCCCTCGTTCGATTATGCCCTTCTATGTGTGTCTAACATGCGCCAAATTGGAACTACTGCCTGACTACCATGTGCCCCGGGTGGTAATTCCATTTTTCACACATGCCCAAAACACGTGCTAGAAAATATTTTCTATTTTCTACCATGTGGTGCTTAAGCAGCGGTAATCAGCAGTTTATGCGTGCTGGCCGCTTACCACCCAGTTAGTGCATGATGCCTTACCACTAAGTCAATGGGTAGCGGTAAGGTCTCAGGCTGCAAATGGACACATGCTGGTTTTAATTTTGCCACATGTCCATTTTTGGCCACAAAAAAAAAGCCTTTTTTTCCAGGTGCACTGAAAATTGACTTGTGTGCATCCAAAACACATGCCTACACCAGCGCAGGCCACTTTTAGGTGTGCCTAAGTAAAAGGGCCCCTTAACAAGCTAATCAGCGTTGATAACAGCACTTAACAAGCAATAATAAGAACTAATTGGTAATAATTAGAATTTAGGTGCACAACTCAGTAAGCGTATTCTGTAATAAACTGCGTCTAAATTCCAACGTGCGCAGTTCAAAAGGGGCACGGCTATGGGCATGAAAATGGACATTTTATGGGCAGTTCAAAATTTATACACGTAGTTATAGAATATGGCCCAGTGCGCAGGGATTAACGCCACATTTTCATTGGTGTAAATGGAGGCGCATGGTTTTAGGCACTGGGATATTAACTAAGCATATTCTACATGCCGCACCTAACTCTAGAATATGCTTAGGCATAAATATTACTGTGCAGATCTGTTAGGCACCTTGTATAGAATCTGCAAAAGACCCTCAAAATTTGGTGTATAATCTCAGATTTACACCAGTATTCTATAACAGATTAGGCGCATAACTCTGCTGTTATAAAAAAAACTAGTTTAGCACCCAGTTTTTGACCCCTAAATTTTTGTCACATATATTGACTTTATCCCAATATTTTTATACACATATAAGGACTTTATAAAAAATTGCTGCTAAAATGAATATGATTATTTAAACATGCAGATCATCTTTCTTACATATGCATCTAACCCTTCTATAATGTCTGCTTTATCTGTCTATTAGTGCTACTATCATGGATGGATTTCTTAAAAAGAAGGACACAATATCATTTCCATATTCTCTCTCTGGAAAAAGTGTTAATTTTTTTGGACCTGATGGATGTGCTATGTTTATTGTACACGATTAGTGCAGTTTAAATGGTTTTATGAAGCACCCCTAATGCGATAGAATATGTATCTCGTAAGAAAATTCATTGTGATATGCAGTGTCCTAATGTTTGAGGACTGAAGGACCTTATTCTCCTGATTTGCATAGATAATTTTCATTTTTCTGTCAAGAATTATAGGAAGCTGGTCTTTCATACAATATCTAAAGAGTAATATTATGCTCTATATGGATTATTAAAGCTTGCCATTTGCATGTTGATTTCTTATATTTATGGCTTGATAACTCATTAAAGATTCAGAGGAAAATGTTAATGATAATTATACCAAACATCAATAAGTTGAAGCCCTAGGATATGCCTTGCAATTTTGAAGATCTAAATGCCACCACTTGACAATTATTCATGCTTTTAGCTATTTGTTCATTATTTCATTTTTTTTCTCTGCTAACTAGTTTAATGAAATCTAAGCTACTATTTATATATTTTATACAAGTGATTAATTTTTGACAGACTTTTTGTATTTCATACTTAAGAGCATTAACTATCTCTTTAATGCAGATGATCAGAAGGAATTTTTCATTTCAACAAAAAGACAACATAACTAATTTTACCTATTGTAGAAATTAATCTTACTTAAATCTGACAGGAAAAAATGTGTCTGAATTTACCTTGTGATTAACATCTTGGTTTGTGTTTTACAATTTAATATTTCATGATCCATGCAAGCTTATAGTTATTTGTTCTTATGTTCTATACACTTCATAATAAGAACATAAGAACATAGGCAAGAGACAATTACTGGGTCAGACCAATGGTCCATCTAAGCCAGTATCCTGCTTCCAATAGTGGAAAATTCAGGTTATAAGCACCTGGCAAAACCCCAATTATTAGCAACATTCAATGCTACCAATCCTGGGGCAAGCAGTGATTTCCCTCATGTCTATTTCAATAACAGACTATGAACTTTTTCTCCAGTAACTTGTCCAATCATTTTTAAAACCCACATACGCTAACCGTTGTTACCACATCCCCTGGCAAAGAGTTCCAGAGCTTAACTATTCATTGAGTGAAAAATATTTTCTCCTATTTGTTTTAAAAGTATTTCCATGTAATTTCATTGAGTGTCCCCTGGACTTAATACTTTTTGAAAGAGTGAAAAATCAATTCACTTCTACCCATTCTACACCACTCAGGATTTTATAGACCTCAGTCATATGCCCCCTCAGCCATCTCTTTTCTAAACTGAAGAGTCCTAACCTCTTTAGCCTTTCCTCATATGAGCAGGAATTCCATCCCCTCTATCATTTTGGTTGCTCTTCTTTGAACCTTCTTCAATTCTGCTATATATTTTTTGAGATACGGTAACCAGAACTGAATGCAATAGTCAAGGTGAGGTCGCACCATGGAGTAATACAGAGTCATTATAATATTCTTGGTCTTATTTTGCATCCCTTTCCTAATAATTCCTAGCATAATACGAGTAATATGTAATTGCTTGAGGTTTATTCAATAGAAAAAGAAGCGAGGCAAATTGAATAAATGGAAGGTGATCAAAAACAAAAGTGAGGATGGTAATAAGATGAAAAAATGTTTACCTTTAATATACAATACATCTGCATATATAAAAATACAATGTAAGATTACCATACTGGAAATGCTAAGCAGGCTGTCCCCAAATTTTCAGCTGCACTTAACTGCACAGGGCCACTGAAATCTGGTGTGAACACCATGGCATTGTCCAGTTAGGGCTAGATTGTATACATGGTGCTAAAAAAAACCAGAGCCAAAAAACGCTTAAATGGAATTCCATAAGCCACGACTAAAGTTTGGTGCAGTTTATAGATTACAGCAGCAAAGTTGATGTTTGGAAAGAAACAATTTGATCATACTACTTCACACTTGATTAAGCTGCACTGGCTTTCTATGGATGCCCAAGTTTCTTTTATGCTGGCTTGTTGGGTTTATAAAATGTTGGATGGTCTATTTCCAGACTGTTTGATAAAGCTATTTTCTTTTCCCTTATCCCCCTACCTTCTCTCAAGCTGCAGACTTTTGTCATCTTTATTTTCCATCATTTTCAGGAGCTATATATAAAACGTCTTCGCAGCTATCTTTTCCTTCTCAGGATGCTCAATTTTGGTGCTCATTACCTGTTAAGCTTAGGACTATGCCCACATGTTTGTTTTTTCAAAAGAAACTGAAGACTTATTGGTTTCAGAAAATATATTTACAATTTCCTATTTCCAAAAGAATTTGAAGGTTTAATTCTTAGAAATCTTATTTGTAATTTTTTTTCTTGCTCGTTATATTTATCTATAATCTGTTTTGAACCTAAATAATGGGAATTGGGGGACCACATGTATGATATATCATATATAAGTTTGGGTGGATTGTGGGTAAGATGTACATTTACACTATTAGGGGCCCTTTTACCAACCTGTATTAAGCACTTATATGCACTTATGGATCCTTTTACTAAGCTGCGATAGAAGGGGGTCTGCGTTAGCCTCAGTGTGTGTTTTTGATGCACTCTGAGGCCCCCTTTTACCGCAGTGGGTGAAAGGCTGTCTCTTTTTCTCAAAAAGAAATGACCATGCGGTAAGTGAACCATTTGCCCTCAGATCATTTCGTGGGCGGAGCACTTACTGCCACCCATTGAGGTGGCGGTAAGGGCTCCTGCGCTAACCTGGCGTTAACCGGTCAGTGTGTGGTGCTACCTGATTACCGCCGGATAAGCACCGGTGCTACAAAAATAGAAAATATTTTTGTAGCGCTGGACACAGCACACGCTGGGAGTGGGAACTACCACCGGGCTCCAGTGATAGTTCTGGAATGGTGTGCAGAGAGCCTGTTGCTGCACACCAACCCTTTAGCAAAAGGGTCCCTTAATGCAGGAAAAGATTCTTACATTAGCTATTTAAAAATATATATTTTTCTGGGAGTGTGTCATGGGTGTGGAAGTGAAAACCAGCTAGCACATTTCCGTTAGCACATTCCAACCGGTTAATGCAGAGGTAACATGGGAACACTTAGGGCCTCTTCTGTCAAGCTACACTAGCGGTTCCTGCATGGCAATGCTGACGTAGCCCATTCAAAGTGGATGGGCTTTGTCGGCATTGTTCTGTCTTTTGACAGCCTTGCCTGGTTCAGATGGGTTCTGAAATGTGTTTAATGTTTTACCGTAGTGCACTGTAATGTTAAATAAGCAAGGCATTATGTGAAATGTAGTTCACAGGTAGTGCAAACACACTTGTTTAAAAACTGTTATTAGTGATGTGCTGTTGCCTAGGCCTTTTTGCTCAGCCTAACTTGGCTCTTTTCTCATTTGTCTTCATGGCCTCTTGTTCTTTGGGCTCTGGGAGCCCCCCCCCCCCCCCCCCCCCCCCCCCGCCCTCTCCTGTCCAGGTGCTCTCTCTGACTGACTTGATGGCTGTCTCCATCTTATTTTCTGTCAGCACTTGTCCTCATAGACTCACTGGAGAGAACTCGGTTTTTACCTCATATATATCTTGCCAATGAGATATTGCATTTTCAATCTCCCATCTGTGAGCTGCTCTGCCTGTGTAACTGCTCTGCCTGTGTAACTGCTTTTCTACTTAAGTAGTAGAACTGCCCTTTTCCTCAGGTCTCTGATTCCATCTACTGAGGCAGCTTTCAGAACACGAAGGCTCTGTGCTAAGAAGCACCTCTTCTGATTTGTGAGTAAACTGTTTGTTATTCATTAAAGGATATTTCAGAAATATAAAGAGACTTCAGGGCGTATTGATGTGCTGAGGTTATACATCAAGGTACTAAGATCTTACAGTGACAGATCTTAGGAGGCTTGAACAGGCACAACCGCACTGGAAGCCACTAGTGCGGCTTGATAAAAGAGGCCATTAGAGTCTTCTAAATAGGTGGTATTAATTTGAAAAATTCCTGAAATACTGCCAGGAAAGTCCCATCTTAAAATGCACTAAGCTCATACCCTGACGTGGGTGCCATCACCCACGTGGTGAACCAGAGGAAGAGAAGACTGCCTTTTGTGTAGTCCTTTCTGTCCAGTTAGCTATGCAGGCACTGGCACTAAATACAGCTAGTGCAGCTATTTGCCGGTTCCTACCCGACTCCAATCATGGGTCTCCCTAGCACTAACCGCACCATGCCATGGCAATCAGAGGGAATGTCCAATGACACTGTACAGTTAAGAGCCATTGAACATCCAGAGACAGCCCACTGAATGGGGTTTAAGTAGGCAGGAGTTTCTCCTGCCAGCTTAAACCCCTTTTAATATCTACTCTGTGGTTTTTATCTGCTGTCATTTGTTGTTTATATGTTCATGACACATTGCATTAGTATCGTACCCAACAGAGCCTTACAATACTGATAGCAACTCAATGTTACATTCTTATCCTTATAACAGTACTTTAGAATTGCTTGGCTTTGTGTTCAGAAAAAGCAAGGGTGACATTGCAGGAATCATTAATATAGTGCAGAACTGCTTAATTTCAATCATAACCTATTCATAGCAAGGATTTATTTACAGAAAATAGTGTTGGTTTAATTAAAATAGAGCTCTGTCTGCAGAGTCTCAAATAATTTACTACTTTATTGCTGGTGCACCTGTTTCAGAAAGAAAACATGCATATTTTTCAGTTCTACAGTTTGTTATAGCACAGCTGTGGATCTGGGTGAAAGTTCTGTATAACTGGATTAATTGATAAAGATCACTGTTGTATTGACCAGACCAAAGTGTAAGCATGCCATCAAATTACCTTTCAAGGAAATAAAGGTTAACAATAAACAAAAAAAATATTAGCTGATACTTTTTTATTGGATTAACCTCATATATTTTTTGATGAGCTTTTCGGGCCTAACTCTCCATTCCTTTGGTCAGAACAGAATGAGTGGAGGAGTGGTCTAGTGGTTAGGGTGGTGGACTTTGGTCCTGAGGAACTGAGTTTGATTCCCGGCTCAGGCAGCTCCTTGTGATTCTGGGCAAGTCACTTAACCCTCCATTGCCCACTGCATTGAGCCTGCCATGAGTGGGAAAGCACAGGGTACAAATGTAACAAAAATAAAATGAACAGACACCAGCAAAGGTGATCCAAGGAAGGAGGAACAAACAATGGCACACATAAAACTTTATTGAAGAAGAACCCGGCTTGGTCAAGTTTCGGCAACTGTCTGCTTCAGAGGTCTACAAACTTCCCTCAATGGTTAAAAATTAAACAACCTGAATAAGAAACAGATTACAAACTAATCAAATAATAATACAAACAGGTGGAATTCCCCATTTGCTTGTGATTGGTTTGCAATGAAATAATAATATATATTTTAATTCTATTCTCCACTAATTACCTATATGGTAATAAAATTTACATTTGTAAGAAAGAGGGGGAATTAAATATTATATTTGTTGAATTACATTAACCTGCACTGTAAGATTTAAGGACATGTGCTTTCAGAACATAAAGACCATATATATTTTACTTTAAAAAGGTTTATTTACAATACAGGTAATGTAATAATGTTACAAGAGAGAGGTAGTTTTTAAGAATCTTATCACAAGCGGAAATGTGCTTCAAGATATCAAGTCTGAATTACAAATTATGCTGGATATAGTGACTCACTTTGATAGAAGTTGCTGGTTGAAGTGATGCAGGGGAAATCTTCTCTGCTATAGAAGTCTTTGCTGCAAAGTTGGTTGCTGGAGCCTGGAGAGAAGTCTTGTCAGGATGTGGGTAATGTCCAGCAGAGAGGCAGGAGGCAGGTCCAAAGAGAGCGAGACCAGTCAGGAATCCATGAGCCCAGTGTCCAGAGGAAGAGCGAGAAACCCAGCTCCTTTTCTAGTAAAATGGTCTCATCCATTTTTAGTAACGGGTCACCTAGTCAATGACATCATCTGACATCTTCTGGTCCATTGTCTGAGAGTGATTGAGCTTAGATGGGCTTAGTCTTTGTCTGAAAATAGGTGGAGGTATAGTCTTTTTGTTACTGTAGTCTCTGGGATTGCTGTCTTTGGAGAGGAACATCTGCTGGTCCATTGTCTGAGAGTGATGGGGCTTCTTTTGTCTGATAGATGGGCTTCTGAGTCTGAGTAATAGGTGGAGTTTCACTGTCTTTTGTTACTGTAGTCTCTGGGATTGCTGTCTTTGGAGAGGTGTTGATGGCCTTAGGTATCCACCTAGCTAGTTCATGTTCTCAGTAGTTTTCCAGGGGGAAGGGGAAAGTAAAATGAAAGCTAGACCAGTTTATCTGATTCTGTCCCAATAAGTCTTTAAAGCTGTATTTTTATATTAGTATCTGATCCAGCAAAATCAATAATTCTGACAATTAACTTTATATCATGCTACATATTTTATCATGCTACATATTTCCCTCTCTTGATTAAAAACTCCTTTTCTTTCTCTTTACAGTTTTATGTTGTATTGAAGAATCTGATTATAACATATATTTTTTTCTGTTTTTATTATTTGATTAGTTTGTACTAATTAGCATTGATAACAGATCTTAACAAGCAATAATGAGAACTAATTGGCAATAAATGCACAGCTCGCTAAGCGCATTCTGTAATGCAGTGCACCTAACTTCTAGTGTGTGCAGGCAAAAAGGGGTATGGTTATGGGTGGAGAAATGGGCGTTCTGAAATTTACGCACATAGTTATATAATATGGCCCAAATGTACGTGCTGGGATTTATGCCTCGCTTTCATTGGTGTACTACTACTACTACTACTTATCATTTCTAAAGCGCTACTAGACGTACGCAACGCTGTACACTTGAACATGAAGAGACTGTCCCTGCTCGACAGAGCTTACAATCGGACAGACAAACAGGCGTAAATGGAGGTACACAGTTTTAGGTGCTGAAATATCAACTACGAGTATTCTATATACTGCGCCTAAATCAAGGCACCACTTATAGAATACGCTTAGTTGGCACTGATTTCCTCGCTATGTTTTTTAGGCTCCATATATAGAATCTTTCCCCTAAGTGTTTATTTTTTTGCTGCTAAAATTTGGGCACTATTTATAAAATGTAGCCCTTTGTGGTAAAAAGGATTGTCTTCAACTTATGAAGCACTGGTCCAGTATTCCTCAAAGGAGGTTGAGGAAGGAAATGATCCTATAGCCAAGCACCATTTGAAAATGTTACAGAATCCACAAAATCATCATGTTTCTATTGCAATTGTAAATAATGCTTTTTCAGAAATGTGCTGTCTTTTTCAACAGAACTGCATTCTACCACTTCAGATTTTTCAGTTTGCTAAGACCAAGATATGGAAGCTGAGAGCTCAATATTTAGGGCACACTGCTCACTTTAGCCCCTCAAGTGAAAACAATTATTCCCAGTATTGGAGCTAAAGTGAATAATGATACTGTTCTGTGATTTGTCAAATGATTACTTAACAATATGAAAGATAGATACCAAGATAATGAAGTAAAAAAGTGGGTTCTATTTGAAACATCAACATTACAACAACAAGTAGATTATGTTTTTGGTAATGTGCAAATATGCAGGATAAAGCAGTGAGGCCAGTGAATCAATAAAGACAAAACAATTGTCAAACCAATAAAGCTTTAATCCTTAGAAGTATCAATCAGCGTCCGTGGCACAGAAAACAGACTCGACATGGCTGTGTTTTGGCAAAAAAATGCCTGCGTCAGGAGTCATTCAATTCTAAGAAATTGTCACAGACTAAATCAGGTGAAAAGCAGCAAATTACAAATCTCAATCTTGGATAGCAAACGCTGGGTAAGTTATCACAATTTTGAAGATATTCAGCCACAATCCCGGTACGCTAACATGATAAACAGTAAATATGCAAACATTCTGAAATTGCCACCCATGAGTCAGACTCATAATCAAATTTCTGCTGACAAGAAAGACCTATCAGAAGTGAAAATAAATATAATGAAAACAATAATGGCCGCAGAGTACAATCAGCTTAAGTTGGTTGTACTGGAAAAGATGAAAACTGGCACACTGAAAACATTTAATGACGTGTGTGACCTACACCATGACTGATGCAAAGTTCACATTTCTTTTCCTATTACTAGATGTGTGTTGCCTCATTTCAGACATCCAGTGCAGATGCTGAGCAAGGTTTCAGTTTAATGAGCAATATTAAGACAAAGTCTTGTAACAAATTGGAGGTTTATCATCTAGAAATGCTAATACATACCAAATCATATTTAGCTGATGGATTTGAAGTTGACCTTGACTCTATTATTTTTGTCTGGAAAAGTGATATGAACAGACAACAGAAACTGAGAAGAACTGACAGTTATTCATCATGCCAATAATGAAAATAATGAGCCAGGGATAAAATTGATTACAAAATAAAACTGAGATATAGTATAGCTATTTAACCCCCTCTGTTTACTAAGCCGCACTAGTGATTGCGGGTGTGCTAATGCCGACACAGCCCATTCACTTTGATGGGTGGCAGCCACTAGAGTGGCGTGAGTAAATGGGGGGGGGGGGGCAAGTTAGTTTTAAATATTGTTTTGATATATATATATATATATGTTATTTTCAGTTCAATAAAAAATAACTCGTCTCAATTTTTTAAATAATTTGCATAATTTTTTTCCAAAAATCACTTGCTTTCACCACCACCACTTGTTTCAGGGATGTTCAGCCCAAACTTATTGTTGCTCAGAAGACATCATAACCTGCACATCTGTTTCCCTGTCATAGAGGGAACACTGGTCAATAGACTTGATGAGTCTCAGCAAAGACTTTTTAATATCACAGATCTTGGTGCCTTCCAGGACATCATATATGCTCAGGAGATGGATGTTTCTGTACCCCTTAGAAGAGAGTCATCAACCACCACTACCGTTTGCTTGCTAGTGATAATTGATTTAGCAAGTTTGGGGGTTTTGAGCTCTGGTTCCTCCTGTTCCTGGAATGTTCTTGCCTCATCCACTTCAAGGGCTGCATAGAGATGCCTTAGTTCAGTGAAGCTGGGGTGTTGATTCTGTAGGCTGTAGTGATCTGTGTCCAGTTGTCCTCTTTCAGTAACTTTTCATTTTCCTCTTTGAGGAAAAAGGTCTTTCAAGTGGTGAGCTGCAAGGATCAATCCTTGGTCCAGTTGTTTTTTAACAGTTTTTAAAAGTGATATTGTAGAAAGTTTATTAGTTAAGTCTTGCCTTTTTGGGAATGATACCAAAATCAAGAATGGGATAGACACCCTTAACCTCTCTACCACATTTGATCTGGTGGATCATAATTTGTTGCTGTTCAGTGAATTGAATATTAAGGTATACTCAGGGCCACCGAGAGCCAGAGCTGGGCCCGGGACAAGGCCCCCCCCGGGCCCCCCCACCCAAGGTCGAAGTCATCGTTGTCTTCGCCGGGCCCCCCCACCCGAGGTCACCAGGCCCCCCACCCGCTACCGGGCCAGGCCCTGAACTAACCTTAAACGCCTCCTTTCACCACCTTCGCAAGAAGCAGCAGGGCAGACCTCTCCTTCCTTCCGTGCCCCGCCCTCGCGGACGTTACGTCAGGCAAGGGCGGGACATGGAAGGAAGGAATGGCCTGCCCTGCTGCTCCTTGCTGCGAAGGTGGTGAAAGGAGGCGTTTAAGGTTAGTTCCGGGGTGACGGAGGGCAGGCGGGCTGGACTGGGGTGGCACCGGGCCCCCTCTGGAGGCCCGGGGACTTTTGACCCACCTGTCCCCCCCTTCTCGGCGGCCCTGGGTATACTGTGGAAACTCTCATGCTTTTCTTGCAAGGTAATTTTTTAAGGGTAAGGTTGAGGGGAAGAAATTAGGGATGGGCTGTCTTATGCAATGACATGGGAAAACATTCAGCATAAGGGGATCCTTAAACATGCTCATCTTCAAATGTAGTATATAGTATTCAAAGCAAAAAATGTGAAGAAGGATGTTATGTTGGAGAGAGTCCAAATGCTTAAGACAAAACTCAACTTATACAGGCACCACATTAAAAACCAGAAAGTGAACCAGGATGACACTTCTCTAGGACAGAACTTTGCAAGACCAGACCACAATATCAATGGCGTTATGATATGAGTACTAAAAGTAAATGTTAAAACAATCAAGGAATATAAGACCTTTGAAGTTAAAATTATAAAATAATTTCATATCCACCACACAGGACTTAACAAAGATCTGGGTTTTCTATCACATTATAAACTATAAAATTATACTGCTTTGTCATCTTCTGATCACCAATTCATCTTTCCTTATTTCTCGTACCCGCTACCTTCCCTTATAAAACTGTCATTGGAATACATTTATGTTTTCAGTTATTTATTCTGATATTTGCCATCATTTGCTTATTTCTGATTTGAAAAAGAAGGTATTACCTTCAAAAGCTAATCCAAAAATGTATTGTTAGTCCAATAAAAGTTTAAGGTTAAGTTTAATTCAGCCAAAAATAGGCCTGCTATTTTGGCGGCCCAATTTGGCCATCAAAATTAGGGGCCCTTTTACTAAGGTGCACTGAAAAATGGCCTGCACTGTGTAGGCGCGTGTATTGGACACGTGTAGGTCCATTTTTCAGTGTGCCTGCAAAAAAGTCCTTTTCTTTAGGCCGAAAATGGATGTGTGTCAAAATAAAAATTGGTGCACGGACATTTTGGGTCTAAGACCTTACTGCCACCCATTGACTTAGCGGTAAGGTCTCATGCATTAACCGAGCGGTAATCATCAGCACACGTACACTGCCAATTACCGCCTGGATAGCGCCATATGGTAGAAAATAGAAATCATTTTCTGCCACGCGTTTTGGACGTATGTCAAAACTAGAATTAGCCAGCAATGTACTAAATATTCATGGATAGCCAGCTGTATCAGGCGATATAGCCAGTTAACTGCTAACCCCCAAATTCTATATAGCGTGACCAAAATTGTGCGCATAAATCCGATCATATTCTGGATTTGCATGTGCAATTTAATTACTTAACAAGCCAATCAGTGCTGATAATTGCCACTTAACAAGCAATTATTGCCACTAATTAGCATTAATTAGAATTTACATGGCCAACTTGCTAGGCATATTCTGTAAAGTGGTATGAATAAATTCTAATGCACGCTGCCAAAAAGGGGGGTGTCCATAAGCATGGAATGGGAGGACCATGGGAGTTCTTTCTAAATAGCAGGTAATTCTGTATCATTCTGATCTGTGAAGGTAATGAGTTCCAAACAATGGAAGCTTGATAGGAAAACCCTGATGTAAAAACACTCCTGTAATGTACCCACTTAGGGTCAGGAAAGTGCAGTGCCAATGTGTTGAGCAAGGTTTCAATTTTGTCACCTTCTAGAAAATATATTAACTCTGACATGTATATTATATTATTTTATATATCATAGTGAGGTGGCCGGTTCGAGTCCCAGTGCTGCTCCTTGTGATCTTGGGCAAATCGCTTGGCCCTCCATTGCCTCAGGTACAAACTTAGATTGTGAGCCCTCCTGGGACAGAGAAATATCCAGAGTACCTGAATGTAACTCACCTTGAGCTACTACTGAAAAAGGTGTGAGCAAAATCTAAATAAATAAATAAATAAATAAATAGTACATAGCAGTGAGCAGGGGTGCTGTCCATCATACATTATTTAAATGATTTTTTTATTTGGATGGTGGTCACGCTCTGTTAAATTGCAACATCAATTACAAATGTAACAAAACACAGCAGTTAGGCTGATATTTAGTAGAGGTCACTTTTGTTCTGTGTCTACTTTTATGAAAGATCTTCACTGGTTGCCTATTAAACAATGGATTAGATTTAAGCTAGCTTGCTTGGTTTTAAAGCAATTTATGGCATGAATTCTGAAGATGTAATAGATCTTTTAGTTTTTCTAGTCATTGAGTGGAGTAACTGTTTCTTATTCACTTTACAAATGGGCTATCCTACATCTAAAAACATACGTTTAAAAAGGATTCATGAGAATGCATTTTCATTTCAGGCAGTCAAGGTTTGGAATGATCTCCCTCGAAACATTAGATCTATTCCATCATATTCTGCTTTTAGATAGGCCTTAAAAACATTTTTGTTTGAGTTATAACATAATAGCACTTATTTGATGTAACTTTTAGCTAACTAAATGTAATTCACTTTCATGTGAAGACTTATTCTGTTTGTTAACTGCTTTCGATCCTTTGGGGGAGTTGGCAGTATATAAAACATGAATAGAAATAGATAGACATGAATATTATTTTTTGTCAAGTGATGTTTGAGCTGGGGATTCAATTGGCAGAGGAGAAGTCTGAAGACCCTTGTTCTAAGCTGGTGTTCTTGGGGGTCAAACTGGATACTGTGAAGATGGAGTCATGATTGCTAAGGGGTAAGGTCTGGGCTTTAAGGGTGGCATACTTCTAAGAGGAAGAAGATAAATTTGCATGAGTTGGTCATTTTAATTTTGCTACAAGGATTATCCTTATGGGTCATGTGTTCTCCCACCATTTGATGCTGTTTACCAGAGGGGTGCAGAAGAACATTATCTGGTACACCTCCCACAGGGACTGAGAGATGATCTGGAGTTGTGGAGGATCTTTTTTGTCTCAGTTTAATGGAATGTGGGTTTGGCCACAGCCTTCAATGTCAAACACCGATTTAAAATTGTTTACAGATACAGCAGGGAGTCATAGGGTTGGTATTTATTTCCAGGGTGTGTTGTGTGCTCAGGCTTGGTCAGATTGGTGACGGGCAAGAGGGTGGTGTCAGAACAATGAGAGAAGAACCCAGCACACATTCACAACCAGAGGAAAAAAAGACAACCACACATTCTGGACAACAACAATAAATGAACTCAATGACATACCACCCGAGGATAAACATTTCATGAGAAACTGGTATGAAACAAGGGAAAACACACTAAACAAAATAGCACTGCTCAAAACAAAAACAAAAATCATAAAACAACCATGTCCCTGGTTTAATTACAAACTACTACACATGAAGAAACCTAGGAACCATCCGCCGGTGTTCTCCCCTCGGTCAAACCTGCGGAAGATTCCTGAGTGCTGTAATATATATATAGGCGTCATGGGTGGAACCTGTGTATCTGGCACACACGTCTAGAATCTCCCCCTGGGCATCACACACAACTTGCATATTCATGGAGTAGAATGCTTTCCTGTTCCTATAAGTGGCCTCTCATGCCCAGGGGGGTCTGAGTGTGACATGTGTGCAGTCAATGGCACCTATGACCGAGGGGAAAAAAGAACCCGAATTATAGCTACATCATGCAAGGTTCCACGTTAGGAGTTACGGACCAAGAAAGGGATCTGGGTGTCGTCGTCGATAATACACTGAAACCTTCTGCTCAGTGTGCTGCTGCGGCTAGGAAAGCGAATAGAATGTTGGGTATTATTAGGAAAGGTATGGAAAATAGGTGTGAGTATGTTATAATGCCATTGTATCGCTCCATGGTGCGACTGCACCTTGAGTATTGTGTTCAATTCTGGTCGCCGTATCTCAAGAAAGATATAGTAGAATTGGAAAAGGTGCAGCAAAGGGCGATTAAAATGATAGCGGGGATGGGACGACTTCCCTATGAAGAAAGATTAAGGAGGTTAGGGCTATTCAGCTTGGAGAAGAGACGGCTGAGGGGAGACATGATAGAGGTATATAAAATAATGAGTGGAGTGGAACAGGTGGATGTGAAGCGTCTGTTCACGCTTTCCAAAAATACTAGGACTAGGGGGCATGCGATGAAACTACAGTGTAGTAAATTTAAAACAAATCGGAGAAAATTTTTCTTCACCCAACGTATAATTAAACTCTGGAATTCATTGCCGGAGAAAGTGGTGAAGGCGGTTAGCTTAGCAGAATTTAAAAAGGGGTTGGACGGTTTTTCCTAAAGGACAAGTCCATAAACCGCTACTAAATGGACTTGGGAAAACTCCACAATTCCGGGAATAACATGTATAGAATGTTTGTACATTGGGAAGCTTGCCAGGTGCCCTTGGCCTGGATTGGTCGCTTTCGTGGACAGGATGCTGGGCTCGATGGACCCTTGGTCTTTTCCCAGTATGGCATTACTTATGTACTTATGAGGGGAAGTGAGCTACGGCGTAGAAGTCAGCCATGTTGTTCTGCAGGGCTGGGGGGTGGTGGGGAAGGTGATGTACTCAGAGGTGTGGGTAAGGAAGGCATTAAGGAACTGGGTGAGGCAGTTAGAAATGGAAGGCTGGGTGAGACCCATGTTCACAGCTAGGACAGACTGGAAACTCCCAGTGGCCAGAAAAGAGAGAGAAGCAGTGATCTTTAGGTGCACAGGGATGGGGTTGTTCCTATGGGTCCCAGGCTGCAGGAGGGGTTGGAGCTGGTCACAAAGGTGCTGAATGGCAGCCCTATAAAAGCGGTACCTAGTGAGACACTGCAGGTCAGTGAGGTCTAGGAAACTGCTACGAGGCCTGAAAACTCTGGGGTGTGCATACCTCCTGCGGTGCCTCCCCTCTTCCTCCAACATGTAAGCCACCTGTGCATTTAGTGCCTCCATTTCCCCACACTACAGGTGCAATGCAGTGACACCAGTGCTCACCTCGCCCTACCAACTTGGTGAAACACAGCAGGAACAAACAAAAGCTGACACTCACTCTCCCACCACTGACAAACAATGCAGTCACACACAGCAGAGCCACACTGCAAGCACTCCTGCCACACCCTCTAGCCAATCACTCTCCAAGCAGTCTTCACAAACACGGTGCAGCAGTACACAGGACAAAGAGACAAACAGAGACTACAAACAGGTAAGGGAATGAAATATGAACTTGGGGACAGTGAATAGAGAGGGATAGGGGGAGGGGATAGGGGAGATAGAGGAAGGAATAGTGGTGTCTGGGATTGGGGGCTAGAAGGGGTAGGTAGGGAAAGGTGAAAAGGTAAAACACAAATGAGGCAGGTGAGAGTGAAAACATCCCAACCACAGCACACAGACAAAGGTAACAGGTACTCAACAAGCTCTCAGCTTTCTCTGCAAACAATTCAGTTTTCTCTCCCAACAACGATCTTGCCACGCTTCAACTCCACAAAATCGCTAATGGGTATAAAGACGACTTCCCCCTTACTCTGGTTGCTTTTATTTCAGGTCTAATTAAAAATGCCCATGTTCTGACCCATGCAAAACCATTTCGCAAGCCGTTATACACAGGGGGGGGGGTGCATATTACGTAACACCATCACGCCCCCTTTGGGGGCGACCATAGATGGGCATCCTCACATTGAGAATGCCCTTACGGCCCGGTTTTGATTATTGGATTTGGCTGACCTTCTTTCACAGGGACGCCCATGTGCCTTTTGTTTCGCTTTTTGGCCTCCCTTCTCTTTCGAAAATGAGCAGGATAGACACAATATGAAAAATGCTAGTACCAATAAAGATGTCACGCCTGTGGAGCAGCACTTTCAAAACCAGAACACTGTACCAGTGATTTCATGGTAAGAATCCTTAAAGGGAACTTTAAAACAATACAGGAACGTAAGACCTTTAAAGTCAGAATGTTTAAATATCCCACCCACCCACCCACCAGACAGGACTTAACAAAGTCTGGGTTTTCTAGCCCATTATAAACCATAAAATTGTACTGCTTTGTCACCCTCCTGTCTCCATGCATATCTCCCTGTCCCTCATCCATTCGACTCTTCCTGTCTCTCACCTATTCACCCCCATCCTGTTAGACTGTCACTGGAATGCTTTGATGTTTCAATTATATATACTGTCATCTACCAACATTTGCTTATTTCTGATTTGACAAAGAAAGGCAAACTTCGAAAGCTAATCAAGAAATGTATTATGTCCAATAAAAAAGGTATTTTCTTATTTTCTTTTCCATGTTTTGTTTTGTTTTATTTCTATTGATTACCTATTGCTCATTTTCAAAGCACATAAACTTACAAAGTTCCATAGTAACATATGGAGCTTTTTAAGTCTATGTGCTTTGAAAATGACCCTCCTAGTATTTCATAGGAACTCTTATGTGCTTAAGTGCTCTTAGAGAACAGGCTCATAGCCCACTTAATTTGGGTGTCTAACTTCAGTTGCAGAATTTCCGCCTAAATGGTGAGATCTAGATTCACTCAGTAAAATCTATGTTACAGCATTTTGAACAAATTGTAATGTCCTTAAGGTACATGTTGGTAAACCCATCAAGATCATGATACAGTCATCCAGACATGGAAATGTAAAGCCTGGAATATAGAACAAAAATCACAATCTGATAGGGAACAGCAAAGTCATCAAAAGATTTTGATCTTAAAGAATGATTTTTGTACACTTCTGCTCATATGATGGAAATGCTTCCCTTACTTCCACCAACCAGGTTAACTTTACAAGCCTCCATTTCCATAGTGACCTTCCATAAAATCCTCCCACCTGCCTGCAGCAGAGGTATTTTTCTAAGGGGGGGGGGGGCATTACATATGCATATAACTGCCTTTAGCATGTAAATGCAAGAGGGTGTACATGTGGGTGGAGCATGGACACAGTATGAACATGTTTTCTATTGATATGCAGTACTTACTGAATACTATAAATTATACATGTATAGGTATGTCCATTTACCCTTGCCATAGATTTGCTGTAAGTGGGCATACCAAAATGTACTCATGTTTCTGCCAACTTGTGCTAATATTCTATCATGAAATCTATGCACACAGATGCAATTAAAGAATACTTGCTTCTCGCACTGCGTCCAGCTGCTCAAGTGAAGGTTGCCCCCATAAATATATCCTCACAGTCCCAAATAAAATTATAATAATGGCACAGCAAGAGTTACTATTTGGGCAAGCCCCATGCTAATATATAAAGAAAACTGTGGTGCTCATCTTTTTATTGCTCATCTTTTAAAGCTCAGTTCTGATAGAAATATCATTGCTTCTGATTCCTTTTTTTAATGGTGCCTGCAGTAGCTCAAAAAATAAAACACTGCACAGTGAAGAGTCCTAAATATAACTGGAAATATGCTTTGGACTAGCAAACATGCTGGTCTTTGAAGAAGGTATATACAAATTTATCTCATGTATATTTATTGTGGTAATCCTGAAAATCCAACTGGCCAGGAAAGAGTTGACAAACACCATATTTAAAAAAAGCATCTAACATTTTGAAATGGTTTGTCATGTTTACAGAAGATTGGTAGGCTCTATTTTTGTTGTTATTAAGTACCGTCAAATCAGTGCCAACTCATGGAGGCCCTGTGGATAGTAGTCCTGAACTGTGCTCAGTCTTCAGTCAGGCATCTAATCATTGATAGAGTGGCATCCATGGCCCTTGTTATTGTATCAATCCATTTCATTGTTGGTCTTCCTCTTTTGCATTGACCTTCAACCTTGCCAAGCATGATATCATTCTCTAAAGATCTTTCTCTTTGCATGATGTATCCAAAGTATAAAAAAGGAAATCTCATTATTCAACCCTTCCAAGAAAAGCTTTGGTTTGATCTCTTCCAATACCGATTGATTAATTATTTGGGCAGTCCGCAGTATACACAGTATTTTTTCTTCTCCAGCAGCGTAATTTGAAGGCATCAGTTTTCTTCCCATGTTGCTTCTTCACTGTCCAGCTTTCACGTCTATATAAAATTATTGAAAATACCACAGCTTGGAAAAGTTGAATCTTTGTATGCAGAGAGACACCTTTTCTCTTAAAGATCTTGCTAGGTCTTTCATATCCATTCTGGCTACTACAATATTTCATTGGCTTTCTTGACTTCTTGTTGTTTCATTAATGATTATCAATCCAAGCAGATTGAAATTGTCTTTGACATGGACATAATCCAATATAATAATTCTCAAAAAATGAGACTTTAACCCTTTCCTGAGCATGGATTAGTCAGGCACATTATAGGAATGGTGAAGTCATTCAATGAGAAGTATTATTATATGGTTTGGAATTTCCTGGTACTGACAGTAAGAATACAGGACTGGTTCTCTTTCAGTGGTCTATGAGAAGGGGAGTCTACATTGTTTGCATTATCATTCCAGAAAGTCCACTGAAGTAGGAAAAACAAAAGGCTTGAAAATATAGCTGTTAGGTAGCCCAGTAGGTCACAATATAAAACATATCCCCAACCAAGGGACTCCTAAGTGTCCACACAGTAAAAAAAAACAACAACTTTGACAGACGTTGTCATGAACTTAAATTGATAGTAATAGTAGTAGCAGTCCTCCAAATGATCTTCTAATGATGGAAAACGGGAATATGAAGGAGCAGCAGGTTCAACTTTATATGGAAACTCCATTCATGATGAGAATCATTTGCTAGAAAGCTCTGAAAATATCTTCTATTCCAGCATTAACAAAATCATGTGATTCTTCTACATGGCTCATTATAGTTCTTGTTAAAAAGCATGGAAAATACAAACCATACCGATGCCTCAGATTCTGTGATACAGTGATTCCCAAACTGTAGTTGAGGATTCCAAATGAGGACACAATTTCAGTATAGGGAGTCACAGAAGTAGGATTGTCCTGCCTGCCTCTGAACTCAGCTGTGATCTATGCTCAAAGGAAGTAGTCAGCCGGGGACATGTGAATGAATGTTCACAAGTCCTGCCCTCTTCTTCCAGGTAGGATTCTTATTATACTGGAAACCTGTGCAGACTCATAACGATAGTCTACCACTCAATATTAAGGCAAAATAAATCTTTTTAAAGCTGGATTCTTATAAATAGATATTTCTATCCGTACAATCCAGATTAAACCTCCTTTAGATCTTTAATATAATAAAGTCCTTTTTCAAAAACACACAGCTCATAATACAGATACTTCAGGATCCAATCGTATGTTTATCCCAGAACCTCAGTGATATTAATCGCTATCCATTTAAAATACAACGATTTCAATAACATCAAGCTCTTCGCCGGTTCTTTTTTTTCTTATTTCTTTTTTCTTAACTTTAGAAAACCATATATATATATATACATTAGCATTACTTATCTTTTCAATTTATTACAATTGTCGGACCCAGGGGATCATCTGTCCGACATGCACATTTCGCCCACAATGGGCTGTCTCAAGGACATTCCCCCCGTGTTTCTTATAGCGCCAGCTCAGCAAAAGTTATAAGCTTATGTCTGTCTCACTAGCTTACTATGGACTTTTCCTCCAGGAATCTGTCCAAACCTTTTTTAAACCCAGATACGCTACCTGCTGTTACCACCTCCTCTGGCAAAGAGTTCCACAGCTTAACTATTCATTGATACACAGGGTCTTATGCTGACTGTTGCCACTACTGCTGCTACCATCATGCTTTGCGCAAGTGTGCAGAAGAAGTGAATAAGACAGGAGGGGGGGGGGGGGGTCAAATACACTTTTAAGATAAAGATACAAGATAAAAGTTTGGGGAAAAGTAGTTTTCTTACTTTTTTTTAAAATTTACTTTAGAAAGTTTTATGCCTACTGAAATGTTAATTCATTCTGTATTTTCTATTTACTTTTATTTTAAGATGGTCCAGATCGCTAATTTGCAGGAATAAAAAGTTAGCATATATAAATGAACATGTTTCTTTGTGAGAAATCAAGTCTTAATTTTCTTAGATAGCTAGAAGGTTACATGAGGGACTGTATTGCACAGCAAAGTTAACTGGACATCTTTGGTTAACTTTTTCCAGAAATTGTTTATTGATTTTCTCAATAAACAGATGTAGAAATATACAACAATAACCTAGAAATAAATACAAAGCAGTATGAATTGTCCACCATTGGAACCTTTACTATAATATCTATACATCCAAAGTCACTTTGTGAGTATCATGTTCAGTCATTGCCCCAGAACTCTTGAACTGCTGTGGAGCCAATAAATAGCTAACTACAGCTCGGCAGTAAATATTGAAATATGCTCATGATTGAAATTTCTGAAAATATACTCTGTACGAAGATAGCTTTGTACCTAATTATTAAACTACATCACAAGTGCTACATGATTCTTTTAGATATGGAGTGCTTACCTTGAACGGTTAGATGGACTTGCATTGTTCTTGGGTTATGCTGCGTCTGTACAGAGCAAGTATATGGCCCATCATCTGTAATGTCTACATTTTTGATCTGCAAACTATATTCCCTTCTGCTGGCTGCTGCAATTGCAACTCGAGGATCTACTGACCACTTATCAGCTCCAGCAAAAATAATACTTGACCTGTTCAGCCATGCTCCCTTTGAGGCTCCATCTTCCAAATAACACCTGTTGAATAGCATAGAAAATATTATTGACTCAGTTGACTTTCTTAAGCTATTGCACTGTCATTGACGTAGTGTGACATATTTTTATATGTTGCATGAATGTTACTCCAACATCAAGAATCATTAAAAGATATCAAAAATGTCTAAAATGCTGACAAGAAACAATCTTTAATTTGGAAGGCATTTACCCCCTAATTCTAGAAAGTTGTGCATAAGCATCCAAATTTCTGACTAGCACACACATTTGCAAATACAACTTATAGAATAAGGTAAGTTGCACACATGACATCAAGAATTAATTAGCTTCTAATTGGCTTTAACAACCAACTCTTGGCTACTGTTGGTATCAATTGGTGCTAATTGGCAATTTTGTGGTTTTGAGCCTTAAAATGGATAGGCATGGCCTGGTCGCTCTGTTATTACACATGAAGGGGCATTTTCATTATGACATCTAGATCTGACTTTGGAAGTTTTGCTGAAAATGTCCAAAACTCACGTAGTGAAAATGACTATTTCCTAGATGTTGTGTTTAGTATGTCTATCTTTTTGTACCATTTTCAAAAAAAAAAAAGTCCAAGTAAAAAAACACACAAAATCAAGCCATTGAGGTGTAGGAGGAGCCAGCTTTCCTAGTAGGCTAGCCACACAGACATCCCAGCAGAGCAGTGGGGCACCCTAGGGACACTGAAGTGGACTTAATGTAAAAAGGTCCTAGGTACACATCTCACCATTACTGCCCTATATTGTATGGTGATCCCTTCAAACCCACAAAATACCTACTGTACCCAACTATACACCACTACAAAAGCCCTTATGGTTGCAGGTGTCACCTATATGTGAGTACAGTAGGTTTTTGGGGGGAGATTGGGAGGGGAGTGAGACTTGACACTTTCCATCACAAGTGTAACAGAGTTAGATATAGGCCTGGGTCCCTTTCTCCATAGTGCACTGCACTGACCACTAGGCTACTCCAGGGACCTGCTTGTTGCTCTAATAGGACTGGCCATAACATCAGAAGCTGTCCTAGAGGCTGGTATGTACTGTTTCATTTACATCTTTATGGGGTGGGATAGGGTCAGTAAGCACTGAAGGAGTAAGAGAGTGTCATTCCTTTATTCCTGCAGTGGTCATCTGGTCATTTAAGACACTTTTTGGCGGCTTAGTCATTAATAAAACAGGTCTAGATCAAAATGACCAAGTTATAGCCCTGAATGTTTTTGTTTTGTTTCATTATGGCAGAAAAACATCCATAGGAACGCCCAGATCGTGCCCTTAACACACCCCTGACATGCCCCTTGTGATTTGAATGTACTTCTGACAGACGTCATAGAAAAACATCTAAAAATTGGTTTTGAAAATACCAGTTTGGATGCTTTTGTGAGAAAAAACTCCAAATGGAGATTTATGCCACTTTTTATACATTTTTTCTCTTTTGAAAAGGAGCCCCATGGTAAATCAAAGTTTGGAAATAGGGATAGTTCCCAAATTTTGGAAACATGTTATTGTTGGACCTAAAGTGAAGGGTATTAAGAAAAGTAGATTGAAAGTTCAGAACTATAAGTCACTTTTAAATTTACCATTAATGACAAAAGTAACTGAGCAATTGGTCTTAGAACAGTTAGTGGATCTGTTAATAGTTTGTACTCTAGGCGGGGGGGATTTAGAGAGTGCCATAGCTCAGAGACATTGCTGCTGTGTTGAATGAATGGGGGAGATATTGTTTTTGCTGTATCTTTGGATCTACCTTCAGCATTTGATTTAATAGATTATTATTTATCATTGCAATGTTCAAGGTTTATAAGCATTACAGGACTTGTTTTAAGTGGTTTGATTCATTTTTGAGTCAAAGAACTTTCAGGTGTCATTGCACTGCCTTCTTTCATCAGAATTTCAGTTGGATTGAGGAATGCCACAAGGTTCAGCAATATCTCCGATGTTATTCAATATATTTTTAAGTCCCTTGTTGAGTGCCATTCAAAGTTTGGGTTTGAGATAACATTTTGATTATGGCATGGATTCATCCTCATACAATGGATATTTCAAGATTACAATCGGGGTTGGATGTAGTATCAAATGGCTGATTGATCTTTAGTTAGTTCTGAATGTCCAAAACTAACTGATGAGTCTATTGGTTTAAAGGATCATAAGATGGGTCCACAATGGCGCTTGCTTTATTTTGGGCATTCCATTCAGCCTGTTCAAAGTTTCCAATATTTGGGAATACCTATTGACTCTAGATTAACATTTGATGGACAGATAAATAAAAAAGAGGGCTTTACGGTACCCCGAAGATTACGGTCCATAAAATATTTGTTTAATGAAGATGCGTTACATACTTTGATTCATGCCCTATTAATTTCAAGGCTAGATTATGCAAGTACAGTTTATACAGGTATATTAGATAGTAAGTTAAAATGGCTCCAAACATTACAAAATGCTACAATTAATCTTGTAGGTAATAAACAAAAATTTTTGGTCATGTAATCCCGCTGGTTGCCAATTAAATATAGAATTTTGTTTAAGATTTTAGTCTTATTTCATAAAGGCTTTTATGGTTTTAAACCATCATATTTAAATACTTTGACTATACCTTATATTCTAGAAAGGTTTCTCAGGTCATTACAAGACTCAAGGATGGTGGTACCCTCTAGAGTTAAAGTTAGGAGGGATTGGGCAAGAAAAAGGGCTTTTTCTTGATTGACTTACTATGGAACATCATTCCTAGAGAAATATGCACAGAAATTAACCTATCAAACATTTAATTTTATAGGACAGGAGGAACATAGAATCTATTAAGATTTTGTATTTGTGAAGACAATAGCATGGTGTATGTTATGGATATCTTGAGTGAGTTTGGTCTTTATTTTTAATCAATGGAGATCCTTTCTATTTGAATTTTATGATTGTTAACCACCTTGATCTTTATTTTGTCTTGATTTTATTGTTATGTTAACCATCTTGATCTTTAAATATAAAAATAAACATTATAGGCTAGACTTTATCCCTCCTGTTTACAAAGCTGTGCTACCTATATATAGATGTAGTGTAATAGAATTACTCACTGCTCTGCCAACAGCGCAGCTATAACTATGTTACCAGCCATGCAATTAGGATGCAGTTCCATAAGTGGGCACCTCTTTTTATGTGCCTTGATGCCAACATGGTGAGAGTCAATTCAATCACAACATCTGGATGCCCAGATTCCGTCATAGAATTCTGTCATAATCTGGCATTAATGCGCTTATATCAGCCATAGACCTGGCATAACTACAGTAGGGTAAATGTAACAGGGGCACATATAACTGAGTGTATTCTGTAAATGATGTGTACAAGTATCAGCCCCACCCATACCCCTTCTATGCTCTACCCCATGTGAACCTCCCTGTTTTCTGCCACTTGAGCTAGTATACTATAAAAAATAGGCTTGAAATAGGAGCCTGCTTAACCTCTTATCTTAGACACCTTGTTATAGAATTACCCTCTGCATATGTGGAGGGGCATAATCGAATGGCGCTGGCCAAATAGAAGGCCAGCCATTTATTTGGCCGGTGCCGCAAAGAGCAGTCCCGAACCGTATTATCGAAAAAGATGTCTGGCCATCTTTTGTTTCGATAATACGGTTGGGGCCAGCCAAATGTCAGAGATGGCCGGGTTTAAGATGGCTGGCATCGGTTTTCGCTGATAATGGAAACTAATGCCGGCGATCTCAAACCTGGCCAAATCCAAGGCATTTGGTCGCGGGAGCAGCCAGCATTTGTAGTGCACTGGTCTCCCTCACATGCCAGGACACCAACCGGGCACCCTAGGGGGCACTGCAGTGCACTTCAAACATAGCTCCCAGGTGCATAGCTCCCTTACCTTGGGTGTTGAGCCCCCCAAATCCCCCCAAAACCCACTTCCCACAACTGTACACCACTACCATAGCCCTTAGGGTTGAAGGGGGCACCTACATGTGGGTACAGTGGGTTTTGGGGGGTTTTGTAGGGCTTAACATTTACCACCACAAATGTAACAGGTAGGGGGGGATGGGCCTGGGTCCACCTGCCTGAAGTGCACTGCACCCACTAAATACTGCTCTAGGGACCTGCATACTGCTGTCAGGGAGCTGGGTATGACATTTAGGCTTGCATAGAGGCTTGCAAAAATATATATATATATTTGTTCAGGGGGGAGGGGTTTGGTGACCACTGGGGGAGTAAGGGGAGATCATCCCTGATTCCCTCCGGTGGTCATTTGGTCAGTTGGGGCACCTTTTTGAAGCTTGGTCCTGAAAAAAAAGGGACCAAGTGAAGCCGGCGAAATGCTCGTCAGGGTCGGCTTTCTTTTTTCCATTATTGGGCAAAGCCGGCCATCTTGTGAGCATGCCACCATCCCGCCTTTGCTACCCGACCGACACACCCCCTTGAAATTTGGCCGGCTCCACAATGGAAAGCAGTTGATGCCGGCCAAAATTGTTTTTCGATTATACCGATTTGACCGGGTTCAGGAGATCGCCGGCCATCTCCCGATTTGTGTCGGAAGATGGCTGGCGATCTCCTTCGAAAATAAGCTGGATAGTAACCGCTGGATTCCATATAGGTTGCCCATAGTTGGGTACCCAAATGTGTGTGTAACTAATTTCTCAATTAGGCACTAGCAATCAATTATTGGAGATGATTGACACTTAATTGTCCATAATTAGGAGTGATTTTGGGCAAGTCACTTGACCCTCCATTGCCTCAGGTACAAACCTAGGGGGTCCTTGTACCAAGCTGCAGGAAAAAGGGCCTGCGCTAGCAGTGGGGGCCATTTTTCCCATGCACTAGGGCCCTTTCTACCACAGTGGGTAAAAAGACCCCAGACACACAAGGCCATGTGGCGGGGAGCCCTTACCATTACCCACTGAGGTGGCAATAAGGGCTCCCGCACTAACCCAGCGGTAAATGGGCAGCATGCAGCGATGTCCGATTAACGCCGAGTTACCGGTGCACAAGCAATTTCCGGGGGTTTTCTTTTTCCCCCAGAAATGCTACATGCTTGGTGCAGGACTATCACATGTGGCTACATTGTGAGCCCTCCAGAGACAGAGAAATACCCCATGTACCTGAATGTAACTCACCTTGAGCGACTACTGAAAAGGTGTGAGCAAAATCTAAAAAATAATATCGGTTAGGACGTTTATTCTTTTTTGCAGTTCTTGCTCATAAAACTAGGAAGAGCTGCCAATGTCAAAGTTACAGTGCCCTACCTTTTTAAATTCAGGTTTGGAAATGTTTTGTTACAAATTATAGACTGGTCCTTTTAAATGAATACAAAGAGCAGCTATAAAATCAGCATACCCACTGCACGATACTTCAGCAGCATCTCTACAGAATACCTTGGGGGTTTGAACACAGCACTCAAGATTGCTACAAAATTGCAAGCTGAATGTAACAGCATAGGTTACTGCTAGCTGTTTGAAAGTAATAACTTGGATTTAAAAAAAAAAACAGGAACAAGGTATATTGAAGAAACTAATTTATTCTCAGCTTTGCCATCTGCGGAAACAAAACAAGCAGAAGTCTTAAAGGTCGTTGTTAATTGAAATTCCTTTGTACATGCTTTCAATGAAGAATGTGCAGACCTCTCTAAAAGACTGTACCTTTTGGTTGATGGAAATGCATAACGGATTTTTTTTCTAATGTTCCTTTATTATACTAATAAAAGGCTCTTTTTACAAAGCTGTGCTAGCGATTCTAGGGTGGCAAATATGATGGAGCCCATTCAGTTCCTATAGGCTTTGTCGCATTTACCATGCTGGAATCGCAGGCACGCCTCTGTAAAAGGAGCCCAAAGTTTAAGCTGTCCTATACTATAAAGCAGGTTTTTACGCAGCCTCATCCACTGCTCCAAGTTCTACCCTGTCCACTCCACCCACACTATATAAATCCACTATTTCACAAATCCATGAATCAGTGGTAGCAAGGCCAGGGAGCAGCATTCAATCAGTACTAGGAACCTAAGGGGTCCTTTTACTAAGGTGTGCTGAAAAATGGCCTGCGGTAGTGTAGGCACGTGTCTTGGGCACGCGCAGAATCATTTTTCAGCGCACCTGCAAAAAATGCCATTTAATAATTTTTGCTGAAAATGGACGTGCGGCAAAATGAAAATTGCTGCACGTCCATTTCAGGTCTGAGTCCTTACCACCAACCATTAACCTAGCGGTAAAGTCTCACGCGGTAACCAGGCAATAATGACCTATGCGCTTCAAATGCCACTTGGCGTGCGTCTGATACGCGCATCTGAAAATAAAAATTATTTTTCAGATGCGCGTGTCAGACGCGCACAAAAAATGAAATTACTGCAAGAGCCACATGGTAGGCGGGTGGTAACTCCATTTTGGTGCGCATTGGGTGCGAATAGACACGCGGCTTAGTAAAGGTGCCCCTAACTTACTTCTTCTGTCCATTTTTTAAGCACTCAAATTTAGGTGTCCAGTTCAAGAGGTTTCCTTTAGGATGATCTAAGTGTCTAGATTTCTTCATTATCTTCCCAATAGTAAAATAAGACGGTCAGAATTGGTCAAATTATCTTATAGTGACCAGAACTCTTCTTGAACAATGATTTGCAAACAACAGTTCTTGAAGGAACCACGGATTCAAACGAAGCTTTAATAGGTGTATGCTAAATCTCAATAGTAGGTTCTCCTCCATGTTATAGTATCATTATTTGGTACATACTCATTAAGACCTACACGTTAACACTTCCATTTCAAGTGCTAAGATAGTAAGATACTTTAAGGGGTAGTGATGGGGCTGGTAGAACACAGGAGTTGTGGATTGCAGGACATGGGAAATATGGATGAACTAGAAACAGCAGTAGAGAGGAGGAGACCAGGAAAAAGACATCAACACACACTTGACAATTTACAAAAAAATTACATAGTTATTTAGACAACCAATGATTCATCAGTAATGACTGTTTTTTTTTTTTTCAACCACTGGAGTATTGTATTCAGTTTTGAAGTCTGTATCTTGCAAAAGATGTAGGAAGACTGGAAGCAGACCGGAGGAAGGCAACAAAAACGATATGAGATTTGAGCCAAAAGACATATGAGAAGAGAATGGAAGACCTGAATACTGTATGTATACCCTAGATAGGAGGAGGGACAGAGGAGGTACAGACTTTTAAATATTTGAAAGGTATTAATATAGAAACAATTTTTTTCCAGAGAAGGGAAAACAGTAAAACTAGAGGACATAAATTCAGGTTGCTGGGTGGTAGACTTAGGATAAATGTCAGAAAATTCTTTTTCACGGAGATGGAGGTTGATGCCTGGAATGCCCTCCCAAGGGAGGTAGTGGAGAAAAAAAGAAAAACAGTGCCAGAATTCAAAAAGGTGTGGGATGAACACAGAAGATCTCTAATTAGCAAATGAATGGTATAAAAAAAGAAAACGTAAAGGGTTGCATATGTGTTTGCATGTCAAGTGGTGCTTAGGTGGCAACTCTGGCTGTATCAACTAAGGTCGAAGCTAGGCTGGTTTCTACGGTCTGAGTCCGGCATATAGCAATCCGGTTTAGGATGGGCTGTAGAGAGCTTTGATGGAAATGTCAGCAATTTGGAATACGAGGACAGTGCCGGGCAGACTTTTACGGTCTGTGTCCCACAAATGACAAGAAGGATTCATATAGGCTGGAGTGGGTTTTGACGGCAACTCCAGTAGTTGGATCATAAGAACAGAGCTGGGTGGACTTCTACGGTCTATGTCCCAGAAACACAAAGAAAGACTAAGCATATAATATCATGTTCATTGTTGATTTGATCTTGAGTTGAGAATGAATGTGACTGTTGGATAGACTGGATGGACCATTCAGGTCTTTATCTGCTGTCACTTACTATGTTACTTTGTTTAAACTGCACAGTGAATAGGAAGGTTTTTTTTTTTAATAATGGCTTTTCCTAAAGTTTTGTGATTGTACTGCACATTTTGCATTGTATATTTTCTATATCCTGCATGGTCTTAGATGGTCAGAACAGTGTGTTGGTTGAGTTGCATTGGTTGCCAGTCATGTGTAAAACTCAAATGTTTATGCCTTGTCTTTGGGGTCCTTCTATTAAGATCTGCTAATGGATTTAACATGCACTAATGATTAGCATATGCTAGATGATAAGAAGCCCATTTTAATCGTATGGGCATCTTATCATTTAGCATACGCTAACCGTTAGCACATGCTAAATCTGTGAATGCACCTTAGTAAAAGGACCCCTTTGTATGTTTCAGGACATGGAATTCAGTAACCCTGCTTAGAATGGTAGAACAGAGCGGGCTAAAATTTAAAATAAATAAATAAAATAAAATAATCAGTTGCAATTTTATGAACCAGCCGGGGCTTTGTGCTCTTATTCCATCTCTTGATGAAAGCAAAAGGAAATGCTTGCGAGAGTGTGAATTTTCAATACCTGATCCAGAACATGAAATCAATTTCTTCCAGCAGCAAGGCAGGAGACACATTTTGCTTTGTTATAAAGTGAGCTGATGATGCATTTACTCAGAATTGCTTAGCATAAAGTTTTGATGACATGCGAGTTTTAGGTTGTTGCTTATTATATAACCAGCATTTCTCATTTCATGTATACTATAGTTTTATATATATTGTCTGTTTCATTTATAATAATAATAATAAATATGATTTTTTATATACCATTTTAACGGTGAAGCTGAAACCAGTTTACATTAATAAAAAGTGAAAGAGAATCACCAGAACAGCATTGCTTAATCCAGTAATTACAATAACCAGTATAAAAAATTGATCATATTAAATTTAACATAAATTGTTTCCAAATAGCCAAGTTTTCAGATCATTTCTGAAACTCAGATAGTCAGTTTCACAAGGGATATAGTTTTTCATAAATCTGGAACAGCTAAACCTAAAATATTCTTTGTGTCAATTGTCTGTTAATCATAGAAGCTGCTGGTAGTTCAACTTGATTCAAAAGTGTCACAGATTTAGATCCAAAACCAAATTTACCCCTCTGTTTATTAAGCTGCGCTAGCCGCTAGTGCAGCTTACTAAACAGGGGGGTTAGTAATTCTAAACTTTTCTAAATAAGGATAGTCACTGTATAACATCCTAAGGAGTCTTTTTCCTAAGCTGAGCTAAAAGGTAGCCTTAACACGCCCTTACAAAGCTCTTTCTCGTACGCTAAGGCCATGTTTAGTGCATCTGGAAAATGACCACTTTCCATTTTCTGAATTAATGACCACATGCTAATTTTGACATTAGTGCAAGACCATTAAAAATGTATACGTAACACACCAATATCAAGGCAGTATGCTATATTACTATGCTGAGACCCGTCTATGTAGACCTTCAAATGTATCGGTCTCAGAACCGTTCTCATTCATTGAACAATATTCCTCCCCTAAATATATTTCCCATATATTATCACAAATATTCTTATTCCATTTTCCAATCTTGCCACAGTGGTGCGTAATTGTCCAAAATATGTTTTATGGCAATTTCAATAGCACCAAACTCCTCATCGGCTTTGCTTAATCATTTCAATACATCTTTAATATCTTAGACACTTACCTTAAAGATATTCGGATTGGGGGCTCGAAGCTGTCCGACATGCATGTTTCTCTTGTTGGGCTGTGTCAAGGACCTCCCCCTTTATGCCGTTCTAGCGCCAGCTCAACTGAATTAGTCTCGGGATTGCCCCTTTTTAGCATGTGAGCCCTTATTGCCACATATTTTGTAGGTGGTAAGAGTTCACGTGTTAATCACATGCTAATCAGCACGCGGGAACACAGATGCACTAACTGATTAGTGCAGAAATTCCCACTATCTGCCCTCCAGACATGCCCCGTTGGTGAAATTTTTTTTTTTAAATCCCACGGTAAGCCCTTTCCATGTATGGTAATCACGCACTAGTGTATACAGCAGCTTTGTAAAAGGACCTCAAAGTCAAACATAATATTTGAAAATCCAACATGCTGCTATTGGGAGCCAGTGTAGCGACTCTTACAGAGGGGATACTCTTTCCTGTTTTTGTTTCCTCGTAATTATCCTTGCAGCAGTATTCTGCATGAGCTGTAACCTCTGCAGTAAACTTTGAACATACCTATACATATGAGTTGCAATAATCTAGTTTAGATAATATAAATTTCTGTAAATCTTCTGAGTAAAAAAGCTCTGACATGACACAAAAGACTAAAATCCTACATGTTAAGTGGATAGATAAGGCTAAAAGTAAAGTGATAGGAGAAACAACTAAACAACCACCAGGAACTAAGATACTACAACAACAGCAACTTAGATGGACTGGACACCTGCAAAGAATGGATGCACAGCACATACCAAGGCGAGCCATGAACTGAAAACCAGAAGAGAAAGAGGTCTAGGAAGGCCAAGACCAACAATGTGTCAAACAGCTGACAAGGACCTCCCTGAGCTGGATATCAATAGATCAGAAACAGTTAATGAAACACAAGACTGACAAGTGTGGGAGATGTGTCTGTTTTATGTGCCAACTGGCTAATGAAGACTAGGGGACACTCAAGGAAGTTACATGGCAGTACTTTTAAAACAAATAGAAGGAAATAGTTTTTCACTCAATGAATAGTTAAGCTCTGGAATTCTTTGCTGGAGGATGTAGTAACAGCAGTTAGTGTATCTGAGGTTGAAAAAGGTTTGTACAAGTTCCTGGAGGAAAAGTCCAGAGTCTGCTATTGAGACAGACATGGGGAAGCAACTGCTTGCCCTGGGATTGGTAGTGTGGAATGCTGCCATGATTTGGGTTTGTGCCAGGTTCTTGTGACCTGGCTTGGCCACTGTTGGAAACAGGATACCAGGCTAGATGGACCATTGGTCTGACCCAGTATGGCTACTCTTAAGTACTTATACTCTTATGTCAATTCTAAACTGCCTAGATTTTGGGGAATAGGTACATTATAATCTAAAGAATGAATGAAGATAGATGTTGCAGTGGAAAGGCTGGAGCACCTAAACTTTTGGTTCTCTAGAGAAGGGATCACATAGGAAATAGGAAAGGATAGTCACTAGTCTCTACCCAAGCAAGGCTCATCACTTCTCTCCAGCCTTTTTACCTCTTGTCAATAACCTTCTGAGACATCCATTCCTTCATGGCTTGGTTACAGTGGATGAAGTTTGAGGAGAAGGGGTAGCTTTAGGGAATGGGGGAATCAGAGGTGTTATCAGTTGCCTGAACTTGCTTTGGTAACATATGACAATCAACACTGTTGTAATTAAATTGCTGTCATATGGCAATTGCCACTGCTGTGCAAAGACAACTCAGGCATTCTGAAGCTTCAGCATGAAAAGCTGTCAATAAGCTATTGCTTGTGTGTATGTGCGTGTGTGTGTATGTAGGGCATGAAACAGAATGGTCCCTCTAACAAAGCTAATTTTAATGGGATAGATATGCTGAGGTTCTCTGAAGTACCTTCTAATGCCAGTTCTTCTCCTTTGTAGACGTACCTGCAGACGTTCTTGGTTTATTTTCTCTTTAATGGACATCTCTTCTTAGAACATCCTTTCTTGAGTGCCAGATGCTGTCTAGCATCTGCCCTCAACACTGACCATTGGTCTAATGTAGGAGTGGGCAACCTCAGTTTTTGAGAGCTGCAACCCAGTCTTGTTTTTAGGATTCCCCAATGAATATGCCTGAGATCTATTTGCCTGCATTACCTATATTGTATGCAAATAGATCTCATCCCACCCCTGGTCTAATGCGCCAGGCTTACTTTTACACAGGTTAGCAGCAGAGTTTGAGCCATAAAGAAAGGGGGATTAAGTGCACATTATTAGGGAATAGAAGCTACAGTTTTATGGGTTGCTATGCATTCTCTAGTGCTGACACACTATGAAGATTGTATTGCACTCACAATAAACTTACTGCTTTGCCTGTAATGTTGCATTTTAGTGTGCATATAGAATTGTTACTGATGAACATCCTAAAACTTGTTTAGCATGACTTTTAGTACATAGGTTCCTGTTAAATATACATTTGGATCTGCATTTTCTGAAATTCCAAATTATGATTCAAAAAGAGCTAACACAAATGGTAATTTGACCACACACTTACTGCACATAAGCTCAAAAGATTCCACAATACGGGGCCCTTTTACAAAGGCATGTAAGGCCCCACATGTGTCCGGCATGCACCAAATCAACATTACCACCTGGCGAACATATGCCCCGGGTGGTAATTCTGAAATTGGTGCATGTCAAAAATATTTTCTATTTTCCACTGCGTGGCACTTACCTGGCGGTAAATGGCCGTGTATGTACACTGCATGCCTACCACCCAGGTAGCGTGTGAGACCTTACTGCTAAGTCAATGGGTGATGGTAAGGTCTCAGGCCAAAAATGAATATGCGCTGGTTTTTATTTTGTTGCATGTCCATTTTCCGGCACCTCAAAACAGGCCATTTTTCAAGGATGAGGCAAAAACTGGCCCGGCATGAGCCTGCTGCAGGTCACTTTTTGCCGTTGCTTAGTAAAAGGGCCCCTAGCCAGCTTATAATTGAAAAAGAAAAACGCCTATATTGCGACCCAAATCGGGAGATAGACGTTTATCTCACAAAAACAAATAAAGCGGTATAATCGAAAGCCGAATTTGGACGTTTTCAACTGCACTCCGTCGCGGATGCGGACAAAGTTGATGGGGGCGTGTCAAAGGCGTGGTGAAGGCGGAACTGGGGCGTGGTTATCGGCCGATCAGAGATAGGCGCCTTTCGCCGATAATGGAAAAAAAATATGCATTTTTAGCGAGAATTTAGGGCACTTTTCCTGGACCCTGTTTTTCCACGAATAGGGCCCCAAAAAGTGCCCTAAATGACCAGATGACCACTGGAGGGAGTCGGGGATGACCTCCCCTGACTCCCCCAGTGGTCACAAACCCCCTCCCACCACAAAAATATGCCGTTTCACAACTTTTTATGTTCACCCTCAAATGTCATACCCACCTCCCTGGCAGCAGTATGCAGGTCACTGAAGCAGTTATTTGGGGGTGCAGTGGACGTCAGGCAGGTAGACCCAGGCCCATCCCCCCCCACCTGTTACACTTGTGCTGGTAAATGGGAGCCCTCCACACCGCCCCCCAAACCCACTGTACCCACATGTAGGTGCCCCCCTTCACCCCTTAGGGCTATAGTAACGGTGTAGACTTGTGGGTGGTGGGTTTTGAGGGGGATTTGGGGGGCTCAACACCCAACGGAAGGGTGCTATGCACCTGGGAGCTCTTTTACCTTTTTGTTTTTTTTTTGTAAAAGTGCCCCCTAGGGTGCCCGGTTGGTGTCCTGGCATGTGAGGGGGACCAGTGCACTACGACTCCTGGCCCCTCTCACGAACAAATGCCTTGGATTTATTCGTTTTGAGCTGGGCGCTTTCATTTTCCATTATCGCTGAAAAACAAAAACGCCCAGCTCACAAATTGTCGAATAAAACATGGACGTCTATTTTTTCCCAAAATACGGTTCGGTCTGCCCCTTCACGGACCCGTTCTCGGAGATAAACGCCCATGGAGATAGACGTTTTTGTTCGATTATGCCCCTCTATATGACTCAAACAAAAGATTCTCAAAATTATGCATGAGCCATGAATTGCAAGCTGAGTACAAATTAGAATTTGTGAATTCTGCAAAGATGACTTAGACTGCAGATTCATTATCAGTCATTTTTGCTGAATAGGACTCAGTGACCGTAAATTTGGAATCGGTCAGTTTTTATCACAAGAGATAGAAAAGAGACATTTACTAGCCTTTAATATGATTCCTACTCTGTTTTCACACTCTTTCTCATCAAGCTTGTTGAGGTACAAACCAGACAGAACCTCTTTCACATTTATTTTTGAAGGTGTACTATAAGTACAAACCTCTAGATATTCTTCATAATTATAAGAGCTATATATGACACATAAAAGTGCATGTTGGGGTGAATGCCTTATAATCACATTTTTATCTATTCATATTGTTAACTTCTGTAGTTTATTGACAGTGCATGTTTTTGCAATACGAAGTAATTTCTTAGATCATTTCCTGGCAGTTAGGATTTTTAAAAATTATTATTCATGGGGTATTTATTTTATTTCCCCCATCTACCTTCTCCCAACCTATACTTATTTTATATGTGCTCTTAAAATCAGTATTAGCTATAGAAAATGTGCCAGCTTTGTTCATATAATGATAAAACAGATCAGTCATCATAATAATGAAAATGGTGGCCTGAAAGATGGGAAAAGTAATGCATTTATTCTCAAGTAGAATATTTGTTTTCCAAATACTAATCACACATTTCTATATCTGTCCATAAATGAAAAGTCAACAGATCTCTCTCCAGTTTCAACAGCGAAAAAGACAAGAGATTGGCTATAACAAGCTCAAAGGAGTCTTGTCATTATTAACCCTTTAGTGTCCAATGTTCCCGTAATAGCCCGTATGGGAACGGATTGATGGGAACATTGGACACTAAAGGATTTTAAACACCTTGGGTACAATTTTGTAAAGGGTTTTTCATGGGTACAGGCCAGTACTTGTGTAAAATACCTATTATAAAATTATGCCCATGTACAGGTATGCACTATTACAAATAGGTGCATATTTGTGTATGACTCAGGTACAGGCACATTTGGGGGATGAGTTTAGGAATAGCATCCCAAAGATAGTGGGGGAGGGGAGTACCTTAACAGCTGAGCCAGCTCTACCACCCCCTCCTTTTATTTACCTATATAGATGTTTTGTGAGGACGTTCAGTTGGCTGAGAGCTAAGGGAATGCTGTGATGATATGGCAGTAGAACATGTTCAAAACTGATTGGAGCTGGGAAATCAGAGCAACCAATGAGCACTTGAAGAATGCTGAGAGTGGGAGAACTTCTGAGGAGCATTCTTGAAGCCATCCCAATAAATGTTGGCTAGATTGAGGGGAATTTTGCAAGCATTGAATCTTGAGTGGGGAGCAAGTGGGCCCATGTACGACATTGTTATGGGCCTAAAGGTGGGGTCAATGCCTGGTGTGGTGGTACCACATTCCAGGCAGGTGGGAAGACATCCACAAAGAAATTTATCTCCATCATCTTGATTAGTTCATTACTGGCTTGCTGGATGATTTTGTGGATGGGTTATGGGATTAAAAAGTGTACCAGTGGCTTCTGGTCAGTGCTCAGGTCAAATGCAACATTCTCACAATGGTTTTCAAATGTTTTGTTCCCCTGCAGCTTCCTCCTATCTCTACAACCTACTTACTCCCTACTCACCACTCCGCTGCCTCCGGTCAGCAGACAATAATTTGCTTTCACTTCCATCCCTATCAACTATAAATTTAACAATCTCATGTGAAACTGCATTTAAGTACCCAGTTTCAAACTCAGTTTTTACACATGTCCGCTACGCGCGCCAGAAGATAATTTTTATTTTCCTGCACGCAATGGAAACCGGGAGCTATCATCATTCTACATGTGTAGATGATTACCACATGGTTACCACATGAGACCTTACTGCTAAGTCAATTGCTGGCGGTAAGGTCTCACACCCAAAATGGACGCGTGACAATTTTTATTTTGCCGCGTGTCCATTTTCGGCGAAAATTCTAAAAAGGCCTTTTTTACAGGTGTGCTGAAAAGTGGATCTGCACATGCCCAAAACACACGCCTACATTAGTGCAGCCCATTTTTCGGCGCACTTTAGTAAAAGGACCCCTTGGTGTATTATTGTATCTTATTTGTTATTGCTATCTAGATATTTTTGTGAACCGCACTGAACCCATGTCACGTCTGTGGCCGTGACCCCTCTCGGACTCACCTTATTTCCTGTGATCAGCTTCTGAGCTGGCTTCTGTCTGTTCTCTGTGAGTTAGTTCTGTCTCTGTCTCTGTGTGCTGGCTGCATTGGACTGTCTGGTTACTGTCACCCGTTCCAGATTTCAGCCCAGTCCGGTCCGGATCTTCCAGACTGCCAGATTTGCTCTTTCTGTTTGAACCTACACAGCACCCATAGTTTCCTGGTGATTGCTACAGCTGAGCCTAAGCTGCTGCTGGGCTTATTAGCTAGTTTCAAACCTTTCTGCTTTGCCTTTGCATCGTCTAAGGCCCTGGTATGTGGGTGCTTGTTGCACTTCTGTCTTGTCTAGTTTCTTGTTCTAGTTCCCTGTCTGATGCTAGTTTAGTTTTGTGTACCTTAGCTTGTACTGTCCTAGTCTTGACTCTTGTTTGTATTTCTGTGTCTAGTCCTTGGTTCTCTGTGTGTCTTGTTTAGTGGCTGCCTGGCAGCTTTCAGTCCTATTTCTTATCTGTTTGTGATTCTTGTTTAGTGGCTGCACTGGCAGCTTTTAGTCCTTCTCTGTTGTGTGTTGCCTGTTAGTATCCTGCCCTGCCCTGTCCTGCAAAGCCATGCCGGCCGCCTGCACCCAGGGGCTCAACTCCTGGGGAAAAGCGGCTAAGTGCAGGTGAAGACTAGGGTTCCTGCTCTGCCTGTTCCAGCTTGTTTGCCTCTGCTGCAACCCCAGTCCGGGGTTCCAGTCCTGTTCTGCCCTGTCCCTGGTTTGAGGGTGGTTTTGCCTGCCACTGCCACTCCTCGGCAGTGGCCCAAGGGCTCACAAACCTAGTTCCAGTTTTGAAAATGTGACAACCCAAAAGGTGATATAGAGGTATACAAGTCTTTTATTGATTGATATTGATATTCAATGAGACCTTCAGCTTCACCAACGGTTAAATTCTCTCTCTCTCTCTCTCTCTCTCTTCTTTCTTTTACCCTTCATTCCTTCACTGCTTTTCTCCCTTTTCTCCTATTTTCTAAACCTTAAAATTTTTTTATCTGTAAATTGCTTAGAAGCCTTGGCAAGGGCCTGTTACAGTATAGCAAGTGGAATAAATAAATAAATAAACAAAGACTGTAATTATTTATACAGGCCAGTATTGGGATGTTAGAATTTTGTTGATAATGTTCACTTTTTTTGTTAATAAAGCTGTGGCCCACATATGTTTTTTGTGTTTGTGCATTGATTTTAGGGTATATATGTGTCAATGAAAGGTGGAGCATGAGTGGAGTCACAAAGTAGGAAGTTATAAAATATGCACCACACACAAACACTTCAGCTGCATATAATGTAGTTTCCCCTGCTATAAAGGTAGTACAAATATACACTGCCATATTGCAGACACTATTTCAGCAGGTTTATGCTAGCATTCACAGTAATAGTGCTCTGAAAGGAAAGACATTTTTCATGGTTGCTTGTTATACATGAGCAGAATGCTCTAGCTGTGGCTACCCATATTGCAAGGCTTACGTTTAATGGGATGAAGTACCTATTTCTGCTCCAGATCAATTGGCAAAATTATAGGGGTTCACATTTGTTAGAGCACATTTAGTTCATCGGTGCCCTTTAAAAATTAGTGTATGCAAAATTGATTTAATGAGCCTTAACCTCCAAATTAACACTTATAAAGTCAATTTGCACATGTTAATAAGTTTTTAGCGTATAAAAAAAAATCATTAACTCAAATCTGTGAAATAAGCAAATAAAGGTTTGAAAACTGGGGGGGGGGGGGGGGGGGGGGGAAGCCAACTGAAATATGTTAACTTGTGCACATCCCTACAAAATTCCTAAAAAATAAACAAAAGTTGGAAAAGCCCCCGGATATTGATCCTGGGATGGTCACAGGTATTGTTGGAAGGACCATGGACAGAATTATCCAGCTATTCAGCAGCAGTATCTGAATCATAGCTGCTGCATAATACCTGGATCTTCCAATCAGTGTCTGACACTATCCAAGGAGCAGAAATATTCAACCACTATCCAGAGAGCTTAACTGGATACAACCCGGGCAATACTGAAAATAATTTTGAAATGCCCATTTCCCCACCTATAACCAAACACATTCTTTCCTGCACATGATAGTTCAGCGCACTTTGTTACAGAATACGCTTAATGAGTGGTGCGTGTAAATTCTAATCAGTGCCAATTAGTGCTCATTATTGCTTGTTAAGTGCTGTTATCAGCACTCATTAGCTTGTTAAGGGGAAGGTGCGCCGAAAAATGGGCTGCGCTAGAGTAGGCGTGTGTTTTGGGCGTGTGCAGATCCATTTTTCAGCGTGCCTGTAAAAAAGGCCTTTTTTAAAATTTTTGCCGACGTACAGCAAAATTAAAATTGATGCGTGTCCATTTTGGGTCTGAGACCTTACCGCCAGCCATTGACTTAGCAGTAAGTTCTCACAAGTTAACCATGCGGTAATCATCTATGCGTATAGAATGACAACTACTGCCCAGTTTTTGCCATGCGCCAGAAAATAAAAATGATTTTCCTGTACACATAGCGGACATGTGTCAAAAATGAAATTATGACAAGGGCCATGTGGTAGCCAGGCAGTAACTCCAAATTGACGCATGTTGGGTGTGAGTAGGCACCTATGCAGCTTAGTAAAAGGGCCCCTAAGCTTGTTAAGTTATGCACATTGTTATAGATTTTGGCACGGATCTCTAGGCGAGCTATATACAATCTGGGGATATATTCCTATAGGCATCTTATTATTTAGCACATCTTAGTGAAAGAACCCCTTAACCACGTGAGCTTTAACAACCAACCTAAAAACAGATATTCAATGCTAGTGTCCAGACATGGCCTGGCATTGAATATCCAGGAATACAGTCAACAGTGGACATAAAAACGCCGCCGGCTGAATATCAGCCGGACTGAGAACAGATTTTTGCTGTCCTAAGTTATCTGGATAGTTATCCATGTCGTGGTACAGAAAATTTGCAACTATGTAGATAACTAGCTGTCCCTGGATTGCCCCAGCGCTCTCCGGATAGTGTTGAGGTGGACTGTAAAGACAGTCAGTGGCACTATCCGGATAGTGTCTCTGAATATCTGTTTCTGAGAGACTTATCCTGGTAGTAGATGCTGTTATATGGATAAGTATTTAAATAATGACCTGTATATTTTCCCTAAAAATAGAAAATACCTAAAAATTGATTTTCAAGAATAAAATTTTTGTGGAAGCGAAAGGGTGTCATGGGGTCACTAACTAGCTTATTTTCGAAAGGGAAGGATGCCCATCTTCCGACAGAAATCAGGAGATGGGCCTCCTCCCGAGGTCGCCCAATTCGGCATAATCAAAAGCAGATTTTTTGCATCCTGAACTGCTTTCCATCGCGGGGATGACCAAAATTCATGGGGGCATGTCGGCAGTGTACCGAAGGCGGGATAGGGGCGTGGTTAAGAGAAGGGCATCCTCAGCCGATAATGGAAAAAAGAAAGGCGCCCGTCACGAGCATTTGGTTGACTTTACTTTGTCCCTTTTTTTTCATGACCAAGCCTCAAAAAGGTGCCCGAACTGACCAGATGACCATCAGAGGGAATCGGGGATGACCTCCCCTTCCTCCCCCAGTGGTCACCAACCCCCTCCCACCCTAAAAAAATTAAAAAACATTTTTTCCAGTCTCTATGCCAGCCTCAAATGTCATACCTAGCTCTATCACATCATTATGCAGGTCCCTGGAGCAGTTTTTAGTGGGTGCAGTGCACTTCAGGCAGGCGGACCCAGGCCCATCCCCCCACCTGTGGTGGTAAATGTGTGAGCTCTCCAAAACCTACCCGAAACCCACTGTACACACATGTAGGTGCCCCCCTTCATCCCTATGGGCTACGGTAGTGGTGTACAGTTGTGGGGAGTGGGTTTTTTTTTTTTGGGGGGGGGGGTTGGGGGGGCTCAGCACCAAAGGTAAGGGAGCTATGCACCTGGGAGCAATTTGTGAAGTTCACTACAGTACTCCCTAGGGTGCCCAGTAGGTGTCCTGGCATGTGAGGAGGACCAGTGCACTATGAATGCTGGCTCCTCCCACGACCAAATGGCTTGGATTTGGTCATTTCTGAGATGGGCGTCCTCGGTTTCCATTATGGCCGAAAACCGGGGACGACCATCTCTAAGGTCGATCTAAATGTTGAGATTTGGGCATCCCTGACCGTATTTTCGAAGCGAAAGATGGACGTCCATCTTGTTTCGATAATACAAGTTTCCCCGCCCCTTTGCCGGAATGTCCTTAGAGAAGCACGCTCTTAGAGATGGTCGTTCCTGTTCGATTATGCCCCTCCACATGTGTGTGGAGGGGAGGGAGTTATCACCATGGGCTACCATTAAAACGTGCTATTTTAACCCCAATTATTAATAACTAGGGGACCCCTTTACTAAACTGTGTAAGCATCTACGCACACCCAACGCGTGCCAGAATGGAGTTATTGCCTGGCTACCATGTGGCTTTTGCGGTAATTTCATTTTTGGTACACTCCCGATATGTGCATCTGAAAAATCATTTTTATTTTCAGACACGCGTATTGGATGCGTGCCAAGTGGCATTTGACGCGCGTAGGTCACTACCGTCCGGTTACCATGTGAGTCTTTACCGCTAGGTCAATGGCTGGCGGTAAGGTCACAGACTCAAAATGGATGTGCTGCAATTTTGATTTTGCTGTACGTCCATTTTCAGCAAAAAGTTTTAAAAGGCATTTTTTATAGGCACACTAAAAAATAGATTGGCGCGTCGAAAACCAGTGCCTACAGTACCGCAAGCCAATTTTAAGTGCACCCTAGTAAAAGGACCCCATAGTCAATGAATATTAGTCACAAATGTAGTGAGTTAGTAGGTATTACCCATAACTTGTTTGGTCACCCTTATTTCAACATTTTAAAATAACTCCCATCCATCCAATTAAATTTAGCATCACAACCTGAAAAGAATCCTTTAAAAAGTTTTTACATATTTTCAATAAGGAAAAGCAAGCGAGAAATCTTTTTCTCTTTCTCTTTTTCTGCTTAAGCTTCCAAGACTTATATAACAGACTAGTTTTAAAAAGCAAAACTATCTGGGTCTAAGGATTTTTTTTCTCTCCTAAATCATAATTAGATTACTGCACTATTTTGAGAGCTTTTAAAACTGAACACTCCATCTCATTTCACATTTATCCACAGCCTTGACACACAGAGCTATGAAATAAATAGAGAACATGGCCATGGATACTGAAATATTGCAGCTTGACCTAAAACAATGTAGAATTATAGCTTTCTTACAGTCTCATTTTTTAAGATGAAAAGCCAGAGATTATTTTTATAGAACAATGAAATATATAATGTGTTAGTTGTATTTCAGATAAACAGGATAATGCCTGTCTGGGTTTCATTAACTTTCTTAAGGGGTCCTTTTACTAAAATGTTGCCATGCAGCGACCCACAACTACAACCAGCCCAAAGCGGGAGCCAGCGGTAGTTCCACCCTCAGCGCACACCATTTCCGGTGCTAGCAGAAATATTTTAAAAATATATCTGCAGGGGTTACCCGGCAGTAATCGGGCAGCGCCATGCACTGCCGAGTTACCACCGGGTTAGCACGGGAGCCCTTACCGCCACCTCAATGGGTAGCAGTAAGTGCTCCCCCCAAAGTGACCACACAACACGTGTGAACTGACTGCATGGCCATTTCATTTTTGGCCTTTTTAACCCCTGCAGTTAAAGGGGCCCTGGCACATGGCAGAAATGGCCACCACCGCTAGCATAGGGCCCCTTTTACCTCAGCTTAGTAGAAGGGCCCCTAAATTCACCCCAGCATTTATGTGTGTAAGTAATGATTTACATGCTTAAAATGGCAATTTGAAAATTGTCTTCCCTTACAATGACAAGAAGTACAGGCAGATTTCCATAAGATGTGAAAGCCTATTTTAGATAAAACAAAGAAATTGGAATTGAAACATCCAGGTCAGGATGTGCCCAGTTCAGTAGTATTTTTAGAAACAGATGTAAGATATATGTCTAAAATACATGCAGCAATGCAGGTGTATGTACCAGCTATGTGAGGCAGGAGCATCCATTTTAAAACAGTCAACTTAGAAAACATCAACGGAAGCAAAATGGCAACTGAATATGTGTAAGAGCTGATATTTCAGACCATAAATGTCTAAATGCCATTTTTAAACCCGAAACATGTAAATGCTCCTAATTAAGTACAGATCACACCAATCTTTCTGTGCGGTCAATTTTGAGGGGGAAAACGCAATGTGGGAGGAGTCCTCCCTGAATCACTGCAGGAAAGTGCTGCCCGAAATGAGCACTTAAAAAAAAGAGAAAGAAAGAAACTGTACATGCCCAGGAGGAGCTGTAAATCTGGATGTTGATCTATTTAGGCATATGTTTATTTATTTATGTATTTATTTATTTATTTACAAAGGGCCAAATTCAATAAATAGTGCCTTAAAAATCGACACCAAAAAACCATGTGCTTAGTGTGATTCTATAAACTATGCCTAAAGTTAGGCATAGTTTATAGAATATGCTCACATTCAGTTCTTGAGACTAAAATTTAGGTGCACCCATTTAGACATCTAAAACCAGGCCTAAATACCTGCGCCTAAGTTAGGTTCAGATTGGGTGTATTCTATAATAGTGCGCATAGTTTTTTGGAATACCCACAACCCACCTATTCCACGCCCATGGCCACACCTCCTTTTTGACTGCGCGCATTTGAATTTACATGCACCGTGTTGTAGAATATGCCTAGCAAGTTTTGCGTGTATTTTCTAATTAAAGCCAATTAGTGCTGCTAATTGTTTTTTAAGTACCAATTATCAGCCCTGATTGATTTGTTAATCAATTAAGTTGTGAGTGCAATTGGCCATGCAGCCAAATTAACGCGTGCAACTTAAGGCGCCATATATAGAATTTGGGGGAAATGTTGATATACTGCTAATTTCCAAATGGCATCAAGGCGGTTTACACATTAAGGGGTCCGTTCACTAAGCCATGGTAAAAAGTGGCTTACGGTAGTATAGGCGTGTGTATTAGGCGTGCATCAGGCCAGTTTTTACCGTGTCTACGTTTTTTTTAATGGGACAAGAAAAGGGCATGTGGTAAAACTGAAACCAGCACGTGTCCAAAACCAGCCTGAGCACTTAATGCCACCCATTGATCTAACGGTAATGGCTCACATGCTACACGCACAGTGACCAGTCGGCGCGTGCCAACTGCTGATTACCTCCTGAAATGACATATGTGGGAGAAAATAAATAAATAAATCATCCAGGCATTATGGCCATGCGCCAAACCTAAAATTACCACCAGGGGGTGTGGTAGCCTAGTGGTAGTCTCATTTAGGCGTGCACTGCACGCAAGTAGCGCCTGATGCACCTTTGCAAAATGGCCCCTAAATGTTGAAGACAGAGCAGAAAAAAGAGAAACGACTGAGAGTGAAGAAATGGAGAATGTGAAATAGTGTTTCAAATATTTTAAACACTGAAAAAGTCATGTTTTAAGGAGTTTCTTAAAAGTAGCATAAGTAGCATTTCCTTCTGAAATGTATTTATTTATGCATTCTTGTATCCCCCTGTTATCCAAAAACAGGTTTTGATTCAAAGTAGCTTACAATTTACAATTAGGATGAAAATTACAATAGTGGTTTGCAGTTAGGAAGTGGAAAGCACATCGATAGTTCATTTATGCCCAGATGATCGGAAATAATAGCATGTAAATTTATCCAAGCTGGCATAGGGTTTGCCATGGACAGTGTGCCAATGTTTGGCGTGCTGCTCGCTGATCATTGGGAAGGAATATGTTTAGCATGCATTTACATGCTACTGGCGCTAAGGGCCCTGTTTTGCATGCATTTGCATGCCAGTTGCATTCAGAGCCTGTAAGCATAGTAACATAGTAGATGACGGCAGAAAAAGACCTGCACGGTCCATCCAGTCTGCCCAACAAGACAACTCATGTGTGCTACTTTTTGTGTATACCCTACTTTGATTTGTACCTATGCTCTTCAGGGCACAGACCGTATAAGTCTGCCCAGCACTATCCCCGCCTCCCAACCACCGACTCTGGCACAGACTGTATAAGTCTGCCCAGCACTATCCCCGCCTCCCAAGACCGGCTCTGGCACAGACCGTATAAGTCTGCCCAGCACTATCCCTGTCTCCCAACCTCCAGTCCCGCCTCCCACCACTGGCTCTGGCAGAGACCGTATAAGTCTGCCCAGCACTATCCCCGCCTCCCAACCTCCAGCCCCGCCTCCCACTACCGGCTCTGCTATCCAATCTCGATTAAGCTCCTGAGGATCCATTCCTTCTGAACAGGATTCCTTTATGTTTATCCCACGCCTGTTTGAATTCCGTTACCGTTTTCATCTCCACCACCTCCCGCGGGAGGGCATTCCAAGCATCCATCACTCTCTCCGTGAAGAAATACTTCCTGACATTTTTCTTGAGTCTGCCCCCTTCAATCTCATTTCATGTCCTCTCGTTCTACCGCCTTCGTATCTCCGGAAAAGGTTCGTTTGCGGATTAATACCTTTCAAATATTTGAACGTCTGTATCATATCACCCCTGTTTCTCCTTTCCTCCAGGGTATACATGTTCAGGTCAGCAAGTCTCTCCTCATACATCTTGGAACGCAAATCCCATACCATTCTCGTAGCTTTTCTTTGCACCGCTTCGATTCTTTTTACATCCTTAGCAAGATACGGCCTCCAAAACTGAACACAATACTCCTGATGGGGCCTCACCAACGACTTATACAGGGGCATCAACACTCCCTTTCTTCTGCTGGTCACACTTCTCTCTATACAGCCCAACAACCTTCTAGATACAGCCACTGCCTTGTCACACTGTTTCGTCGCCTTCAAATCCTCAGATACTATCACCCCAAGATCCCTCTCCCCGTCCGTACCTATCAGACTCTCGCCACCTAACACATATGTCTCCCGTGGATTTCTATTCCCTAAGTGCATCACTTTGCATTTCTTGGCATTGAATTTTAATTGCCAGACCTTAGACCATTGTTCTAGCTTCTTCAGATCCTTTTTCATGTTTTCCACTCCCTCCGGGGTGTCCACTCTGTTACAGATCTTAGTATCATCCGCAAATAGACAAACTTTACCTTCTAACCCTTCGACAAGGTCACTCACAAATATATTGAACAGAATCGGCCCCAGCACCAATCCTTGAGGCACTCCACTACTCCCCTTTCCCTCCTCCGAGCTAACTCCATTCACCACCACCCTCTGGCGTCTGTCCGTCAACCAGTTCCTAATCCAGTTCACCACTTTAGGTCCTATCTTCAGCCCATCCAGTTTATTTAAAAGCCTCCTGTGGGGAACCGTGTCAAAAGCTTTGCTGAAATCTAAGTAGATTACGTCCATAGCTCGTCCCTGATTCAATTCTCCTGTCACCCGATCAAAAAACTCAATGAGATTCGTTTGGCACGATTTCCCTTTCGTAAAACCATGTTGTCTGGGATCTTGCAACTTATTGGCTTCCAGGAAATTCACTATCCTTTCCTTCAGCATCGCTTCCATTACTTTTCTAATAACCGAAGTGAGGCTTACCGGCCTGTAGTTTCCAGCTACTTCCCTATCACCACTTTTGTGAAGAGGGACCACCTCCGCCATTCTCCAATCCCTCGGAACCTCTCCCGTCTCCAAGGATTTATTAAACAAATCTTTAAGAGGACCCACCAGAACCTCTCTGAGCTCCCTTAATATCCTGGGGTGGATCCCGTCCGGTCCCATGGCTTTGTCCATCTTTAGCTTTCCAAGTTGTTCATACACACTCTCTTCTGTAAATGATGCTGTATCCACTCCATTTTCATTTGTACTTTTTCCAGTCCATCGCAGTCCTGCTCCAGGATTTTCTTCTGTGAAAACAGAACAAAAGTATCCATTTAGCAAATTTGCTTTTTCTTCATCACTATCTACATAGCGGTTCGCAGTATCTTTTAGTCTCACAATTCCCTTTTTAGTCATTCTCCTTTCACTAATATACCTGAAGAAATTTTTGTCACCCCTCCTTACATTTCTAGCCATTTGTTCTTCCGCTTGTGCTTTCGCCAGATGTATCTCTCTCTTGGCTTCTTTCAGTTTCCTCCGGTATTCCTTCCCGTGTTCCTGTTCTTGAGTTTTTGTGTATTTCTGGAATGCCAACTCTTTAGCCTTTATTTTCTCAGCCACTTGTTTGGAGAACCATATCGGTTTCCTTTTTCTCTTGCTTTTATTTACTTTCCTTACATAAAGGTTTGTGGCCCTATTTATAGCTTCTTTCAGCCTGGACCACTGTCCTTCCACTTCTTGTACTTCCTCCCAGCCCATCAGGTCCTTCCTCAGGTATTCCCCCATTTTAGTAAAGTCAGCACGCTTGAAATCCAGGACTTTGAGTTTTGAGTGGCTGCCCTCCACTACAGCAGTCATATTAAACCAAACCATTTGATGGTCACTGCTGCCCAGGTGGGCACCCACTCGGACATTTGACACGCTATCCCCATTTGTGAGCACCAGATCCAGCATCGCTTCCTCCCTCCTGGGTTCTGTCACCATTTGTCTGAGCAAAACACTTTGGAAAGTATCCATGATCTGCCTACTTCTCTCCGATTCCGCCGACAGAACCTTCCAATCTACATCCGGCAGATTGAAATCTCCCAGCAACAGCACCTCCCTCTTCTTTACTAACTTTTGAATATCCGCGACAGGGGCGTAGCTACGGGTGGGCCTGGGTGGGCCCAGGCCCACCCAATTTTGGCCCAGGCCCGCCCACCCAAGCGCACGCATACTGAAGCAGCAGCAGCAGCCTACCGTGCAGCAGAGACGGGGAACCCGCTCGCGCTCTGGCTCAGGCTCAGCTGATCTTTCCAGGAGGTCCGAGGTTCCTTCCTGCTTCCAGCCCGGTTGGCCCGCCCACTATGACACCCAAGCAAGCGCACAATACATACTCTGCGAAGCAGCAGCCTGGCCCTGCTGTAAACTACTACTGCTACCACGTCGCGTCGCAGCCGGCACCCGCCCAGCAGGCTCAGCTGATTTCTCCACTCCAGGCGCGTCGACTCATAGCTGTTCCAAGTATCCATCCTACGCGCCGGACGTGGCTGTGCGTGGCGGCGGGCTTGCTCATCAGCCTCGCTCTGGACTCACTCCTTGGCTCCATCGTCAGTTCTCTCGGGTATTAGCGGCACGTGGACGGCTGCACGCAAGGCATGCAGGGGGGTTGACGATTAGTGCGAGCCTCAGCCTGGCCCTGCGGCTGCCCTGAAAAACGTGGGAATTTGGAAAGAAGAAGGTTCTAGTTGGAATCGAGAATATCCAGGCAGTTCCAGAATCGAGTTAGCAGCATCAGCTGTCAGCCCAGCCCAGCAGCAGGTAATACATTGTAAATGCTTTTTTTTAAAAAAAAATTTTTTAAATTAAGCTAGCTGGGGCCTGGGCACTATTAAAATGTATTGTTGTGGAATTTCTGGGTGGGGTAAGCACTTCACTGCCTAGGGCAAAAAATGTATATATTTAATTATTAAAATATACCTTTTTTTTGCCCTGCAGTGAAGAGCCCACCCCCACCCAGAAGCCCACCCCCGTAGTCGCCCTAGGGCAGTACTAGCGTATAGTACTTGCAGCCCTTTTTGTTTTGCTTTTTTTTTTTTTCACGAGGTAGTGTATTGGTGTTTTATAGCCTAGTGTAATTACAGTTCTGCCTTTTCAAGCATAAGGTTGTAGCTCATCCTGTCCTTGGAATTAGTGCTGTTATGGTTTAGTAAGGATATGAGTGTGTTTTTGCACAAGTTTGTGTATAGCATTTTGCAGTAGAGAGATTGTGGGATAATGTAATTGTATTTAAAACTATCAATTTTTCCATTAAGTATGTATGTGGTTATACTGATGCAGGGCAGGTGTTGGGCAGACTACTTAGAAATCCATCATCAAGTGAATTCCAAGGCATTATTTTGTAGGATCCCAAGAGACACTACTCATACTTATATAGACAGTGCGTGCCCACCCATATTAGCTCTGGGCCCACCCAAAATCTCAGGTCTGGCTACGCCACTGATCCGCGATCAGATCCCTATCTAGTTCCTCCAGTTTGTGTCGGGGGTCTGTAGACAACACCCACGTGGACTGAGGTTCTTTCATCTCTTTTTAAGGTGATCCATATCGCTTCTTCTTTTCCCCAGGTCCCTGTCATTTCACTCGCCGTGGTATCATTTCTCACATACAGAGCTACTCCTCCACCTTTACGACCCTCTCTATCCTTCCTAAATAGATTATAGCCTGGTATATTTGCATCCCATTCATGGGAACCATTTAGCCACATCTCTGTGATTGCAACAATGTCTAAGTCTGCCTCCATCATCAGGGCTTGAAGGTCATGAACTTTATTGCTTAGACTGCGAGCATTTGTGGTCAACACATTGCATCTACATTTCCTGGTATGTGTTTCAACATTAGTGATTTGGGGGTGTCTTAACCCCTTAGGTACCTTCCTATCTTTTTGTTCCACCTTCATTCCTTTTTCTTCTGCATCCGTTCTATTTTCAGGAATATCACAGTGCTGTAATGGCGCAAAAGAATTCTGTAGGGGCAACACTTGTGAGGGCGGATGCTTGTGTGTCACATAACGAACTCTGCCTGAGCCTACTGTGAACCATCTATTTTTAGGTGGTTTTATCCTTTGAGGCAGTGGTGGGATTTTGGTTTGATTCTGAGCAGTATGATTTTGTGGAGTCTTTGAAGCTGCTTTAAGTGCATTTAATTCCTCCTTTAGTTTACTAAGCTCCTGTTTTAAACTAGCGAGCTGATGACATATAGGACAAGCTTTTAGTGTCCAGATGATTGGCCTTGAAACTAAAGCACCACAATTATTACAGAGAATAAGAGTCATGCTGATTTATTTGGTATGAATAGGTATGCTATGATGGGGTTAAGAGTATGCAAGACTTACGTTACTCTTAAGCCACACAGGCAGAGAGATTTGTATTTGGGTGGAGTCGCTTGGGGGCTCTGATCATGGGACAGTAGCAAATGCAGGCTAGTAGCACTAATTGGCTAGAGGCTATTAGTGCTAATGGTGCTAATAGCCTCTAGCGCCTGCGTTTGCTTCTGATCATCAGCCCATTAGTTAGTTATAGAATTTTTTGAAGAGGCAGGTTTTCAGTTTTTTTCTGAACTGAAGATAATTGGAGATGATTTTTGTGAACTTTGGTATTGAGTTCCACCACTTGGAGCCCATATAACTAAGTCTTGCCATGCAGATGATTTTGTAAGTTTTGTTTCCGCAGTTGGATAGGTGAAGGAGTAGGCATATTGTTTCTGCCCAAGCTCTGCCTAGACCTCATACTCTTATATGTAGTGCAGAATTACACATTTATGTAAATCCTTGCTTTCTAAACTTGGGTTTTCTACATTTGTTTGAGATACAGATATAAATGCTGGTATTTGCATGTGTAAACTATGAATACAGCTTCTAAAATAATCACCATAAGATTCAGGGCCAGTCCTAGGCATGGGCGACAGAGGCGGTCACACAGGGCCCCACGCTCATAGGGGCCCCGCATCTTTGGCACTTCTGTCCTCCTCTCTCAGAACACCTCCCTGCTCCGTACCGTAATGTCCATCCACATTTCAGTAGAGAGCATAAGGCAGCGGCAGCAATTTTCATATACAGTCAGCTGCCGAGCTCAGAGCTTCCTCGCTGCTGCGTCCTGCTCCGTTTTGATGTCACTTCCTGCTTCCGCAAGGGCAAGATGTAGCAGCAAGGAGGATCTGGGCTCGGCAGCTGACGGGACATGAAAATGGCTGCCGCTGTCTTCCACTCTCTACTGAAACGTGGTGGATGCACATCAAGATACAGGGTGAGATGGGGTTCCAAGAGCTCTAAATCTCCTTTTAAACTCTGATAAACTATGGCTTATGGTGGCGGCACTGGGGGTGGGGGCACTGAACTGGTCTGCACAGGGCCCTGCAATTGCTAAGACCAGCCCTGATAAGATTTTAGCCATATCAAAAGGAGCCATTTGTGAAGACACATTTATTTATTTCCAAAGTTGTATATTACGCTAAAGACACAGAATTGATAGGACATAAACATAAAGCACACTGAGGGCTCCTTTTACCAAGCGGTGATAAAAGGGGTCCTGCGGTGGCTTCGAGGTCCCTTTTTACCACCGCTGCCATGAGTGGGAAAGTGCGGGGTACAAATGTAACAAAAATAAATAAAATAACATATAAAGATAAGTTATCCCTATATCTTTATGTGGATTTTCAACTAGCCTATCCATACTATGGGGTCCTTTTAGTAAGGTGCACTAATGGATTTAGTGCATGCTAATGATGAGCATGTGCTAAATGATAAGACACCCATTATATTTCTATGGGCATCTTATCATTTAATGAATGCTAATCGTTAGTGCGTGCTAAATCTGTTAGCTCACCTTAGTAAAAAAAAACCCTATATTGTACTTGAAATGAATTCACACTGAGCTACCAATGAAAAGACATAAGCTGAATTCAAATAACTGGAATCTCTCAGGTCACTCCCCAAAAGTTAACCGGGCACCAGCCGATATTCAGGCCGCGCCTGGGTAGCTCAGTGGCTAAGGTTTGCACAATCTTTTTGCTGTCCTAACTTTAGCCAGTTACTTAACTAGTTAGCAGTCTGAATATCATTGCTAACCAGATAAATACTGGCTGTGCTCATGCGCCACCCCAGCTCTGCCCAAAGACCGCCCCGGCACTAACCAGACAGTGCAGGGACAGTTACTAGCAAATTCTGTAAATGGCGCCTTAAGCTGTTGTCACTAATTTGGCTACACAGCCAAATTGCGCATACAACTAGTGGAGGAGTGGCCTAGTGGTTAGCGTGGTGGGCTTTGGTCCTGGGGAACTGGATTCGATTCCCACTGCAGGCACAGGCAGCTCCTTATGACTCTGGGCAAGTCACTTAACCCTCCATTGCTCCAGGTACAAATAAGTACCTGTATATAATATGTAAGCCACATTGAACCTGCTATGAGTGGGAAAGTGCGGGGTACAAATGTAACAAAAATAAATAAATAAACTTAATTGAACAACAAGTCAATCAGTGCAGATAATTGGCAATTAACAGCCAATTATCAGCATTAACTGGCAGCAATTAGGATTTATGCACATATCTGATACTATAATGGAATGCGCATAAATCCTATTGCACATAATTTTGGGGGGTGTTTAAGGGTTTTCCTGGGGGTGTTCCAAGATTTTATGCACATTAATATTGAATCACGCCTAAGGGCACCTAATTTAGGTGTCAGTATTTAAGCCTGCTTATAGCAGCCTGTCACAGACTCAGGGAAACTGAGCCCTTGAACCGTAGCTGCAACCGACTATCCGCAGGCAAGTCACATGGGCTAGGCACAGCACTAGGCAAAGAACTAGGCTAGGCAAACAGGACTAGACTGAAGACAAGGCAGGACTTGAATGAAGACAAGGAAGGCAGGACAAAGCAGTCAAGGCTAGGTAGAACAGGCAGACAAGGCTAGAACTGGATCCAGACAAGGCAAGGCAAAGAAAGGTTAACAGGGCAAGACTTGAGCCCAGACAGAGCAAGGCAAGCAAAGTAAGAACTGGACCCAGACAAGGCAAGGCAAAGAAAACAGGGCAGAAACTGGATCCAGACAAAACAAGACAGGACAACGCAAGGCAAGGCAAACAAGGCTAGGCAGTAGTGTAAAGACAAGAAAGGCATAGCTGGAACTTGAAAACATGGCAGGCAAGGCAGGAACGTGGAGACAAGACAAGACTGGAACTTGAAGACAAAGCATTGCTAGAATTTGAAGAAAAGGCAAGGCTGGAACTTGAAGATAAGACATGGCTGGAACTTGGAGACACAGGCAAGGCTATGCTGGAACCTGGAGATGCAGGCAAAGCAAGGCTGGGACTTGGAGACACAGGCAAGGCATGGCAGGGACATGGAGACACAGGCAAGGCAAGGCTAGAACTCAAAGAAAAGGACTAGAAGACAGAAGAGGAGACCTGTTGTGAAGGAATCAATAGGGAGGCAGGAACTTCCTTATAAACCCCCAAACAAGAAATGATGTAGTCGAAAGGTGACCTGGGCTCCCTGCAGCAGAACCTTTAAAAACTGGGCCCTATGTGTGCGCTCTTGCCTAGGGAGACCGACTTCCACTTGGAATGGAACTACAGGCCACTGAGCCACCAGAGACTGCTGTGCTGGTGGGTCAACGTAGCAGGAAGGGTCACCAGCAGCCTAAAATGTCCAGGACCCAGGCCTCTGAAAAACAAGGTGAGTCGGGATGCGAGGCCGTGGCAGAGCCATGACACAGGCCTAATTGCAGCTGCCTACAGTTAGGCACTGCTTAATGCTAACCACCTTTCTATAAAAGACACATACTTTTATGGAATCATGCTAAGTATCTTTTTAGTTGGTGCTGATTTTTCAGGCAAAGTTTACAAAATTTGGCCCTTAGTGCTGATATTCAATGGCACTGTTTGGTTAAGTGTGATTGAATATCGGCAGATAAGCAGGCACAAGTGATTTAAAAGTGAGCAGGAGGCTCTCCTACCCAGTGAAATCACTTCGATTATCAGGCCCATTGGCAATTACAGGACAGGACATCAGGTGTTAACTGTTAGCACACACTAACCTATGTTAACAACTAATGCAGTTGAATAAATAGGCCCTCTCTGCAATATTTAGTTTCTGCTGTTTTATTTAGTCACTCAGAATTCATTCAAGGTTCTCTCCTTCACAAGATACTATTCCTGCAGTAAATTTCTTTTTGAAGTTCTTTTAGAACAAATGACAGATGAGAAGCTACCCATAGAGATACAATTCATCATGGAGCATTGCCTGCCATTATCTCAAAAGCATACAGTGTAATAATCACTTGAAGTAGAGATAACACATAATTGTACGCACCTCATAATTTATAGGTGAGTGGCAGTTTCAACTAATGAGTGCCAAATAGCAACTCAGAAACTGTAATGATTGCAGTAAGTGTGGTAATTGCATTTGTGGTGGAATTCTAATGTTTTTGTATTTAGTGGATTACAACAGGGTCCTTTTACTAAGCTGTGGGGAAAAGGGCCCTGTGGTAGTGGCAGGGGCCATTTTTCCCATGTTCCAGGGACCTTTTTACTGCAGCAGGTAAAAAAGCACCCCAAAAATTGACACGCGGCAAGATAACTCTTACCACATGGCCATGCGGCAAGGAGCATTTACTGCCACCCACTGAGGTGGCGGTAAGGGCTCCCACGCTACCCCTACAGTAAGCCGCTGTGGTCATTTCTTTTTTTTAATCCAGCAGCACCGGAAATGGTGCATGCTGGAGGCAGAACTACCACTGGCGGCCATGTTGGGCCAGCGGTAGTTCTTGGTTGCCACATGGCAAACCCGTTGCCATGCAGCAACCCTTTAGAAAAAGGGCCCCAAATTGTTAAAATCATCCAGAATCAGTTTTTCTTTTTTTTTTTTTGTTTGCTTACACCAAGGTGACATTACAAATAGATGCACCACATTTTCCTTTTTCAAATCAGGGGCATAGCTAGGTGGGGCCACGAGGGCATGGGCCCCCACAGATTTAGCCCTGGCCCCCTCTACTTTTGACCCCCCCTCCCACTGCCGACCCTTTCCCCGCTGCCACCAGGTACCTTTGCTGGCGGGGGTCCCCAACCGCCACCAGCCTTAGTCTTCTTCAGCGCTGGCGGGGCGGGGGTTGGGGACCCCCACCAGCAAAGGAACCTGACAGTGCCGGCGGGGGGTTGAAATTGGCGGGGGAGGGTCGACGGCTGGGGAAGGGGGGCTAAAATGTGCCTCCCCCCCACCTTGGGCTCTGGACCCCCCTCCCGCCGAGGTCTGGCTACGCCCCTGCTTCAAATGATTGCCTTTCTAGTCATCAGTGCATGAGTCAATAAACATTCACAGTGTTAAATGTCTTTCTTATTTTAAGAGTGTAGAATAGGCGATTAAGTATGTTTCTTGAAAGCAAGTGCACTGAAAATTTGGTCCAATCAAAAAGAAACGATGAGGCCAATATTTAGCCCACGGAAGGCAGCCTGCCTAAATGCCATGATCAGTGTTGCCCCCCAGTTTTCAGTACTGGACTCTTTTCCAGTGACCGGCATTGAATATCCTTTTTTTTTGCTGGCTCAAATGTAACCAGCTGTGTCAATATTCAGCACTGCTCAGTTACGTTTCCAGCAGCCGAAGATAGGACTGCTATTTAGGCTGTCCCATTTGGCCACTAAACTTATCTGGTCAGTGCTGAATTTCCTGGTTATCACACGATATAACCGATTATCTTTTCAGCACTAACAGGCAATATTCAGTAGAGACAGCCAGTTATGTTATGCTGAATATTAGTAGTTAGGAGCTGAAACACTATTTCACCAGTCAGTGGCTATTTCTGGCTGGTTAAATAATGTTGAATATCAGCTAGACTGAGATTACTTTATAACTCAGTGCTCTAGACAGCTTCCAAAACAGTATACAAAATACATTCATCAAACACACAAAGGCCCAAATTCTATATATGGCACCTAAAAAATGAGTACTAAGAGCTATTCTACAAACAGCACTCTCAGTTGTCCGCCATTTTTAGAATAGCGCTTAGTGCGAGGATTTACACCAACTAAAACCTGGTATAAATCTTTGTTCCTAAATTAGGCACAGATCTGCCTAATTTAGTGCATGTACATTCTAGGAACGCCCTTGATCCACTCATGCCTCTCCCATGACCACACCCCCTTTTTGGATCTGTGCATAAGAATTTACATGCACATCATTATAGAATGAACCCAAACACAACCAGGAAAATGTACCTAATATAGCCATAGACTAGGAGCGCCCTCTGAGATTTAAACACCTACTTGGTAGTCATTAAAGACCACTAACGGGTGAAACATTGCACTTCATTCATTGGGTTACTCACGCATTGTTATGGTACTTTTGTGCAATAATGTGCTTGTCTGTGCTTAGTGCAATTATGTGCCCCATGTATGCTAACCGAACAGATGCACTGCCTTCTCATCATGATATGAAAGCGATTACCACCTTAGCGTCTGATTTTACCGGCGCAAGGCTCATCAGATAAGTGAACATATTTATGTCCATTATTGTATTTGATTTAATGTGAAGGTTATTTATGCTGGCTGAACTGGTTTATGGCAGTGCATCTGTTCAGTTAGCATATATGGGGAACACAATTACACTAAGCACAGTGCCATGAAGCCTTCACTCAGAACTCCATGATTGTCCCTCTTATTTTATATCACCCCTTTAAATAACTTGGTAGTGCACAGAAAGTAATAGTGTTTCCATAAGAAAAATGCTCTTCTCTAGATGTCATTGTTTGCAGATCCTAGAAGACAGTTTATGGTGTAACTTCTGGAAACATTTCTTCATGGAAAGGGTACTGGATGAATACAATGAGCCCTAAGGGTGGGTGTAGTGCCGTAGCGAGGGCGGTTGACACCCGGGGCAGGTCGCCGCAGCGCACCCCCCCCCCGGGTGCAGCACGGTGCCCCCCCTCGGTCTGCACCCCCCCTCCGGCACGCACCCTCCCCCGGAGCGCACTCTTAGTTTAGAAGCAATCTTACTTAGTTGAGAAGCGAGGGGCGGGCGGGAGGACCGATCCACCCCCGAGTCCACGTCGCTGGGAGCTGCGTCGGCTCCATTGGTTCCTTGCTCTCTCTGCCCTGGAAAAGGAAGTAACCTGTTCCAGGGCAGAGGGAGCAAGGAACCAACGGAAACGACACCCCCCTAGCGGCGTGCACCCGGGGCGGACCGCCCCACCGCCCCCCCCCTTCCTACGCCACTGGGTGGGTGGTGGAGAAAGTAACAGTGACAAACTTCAACAATGCATGGGGATAAGAACAGAAAATTCCTGTTTATGAAATCATGATGAGAAATGCAAAGATCAAATGAGTTCTAAGGCAGTGCAGAATGAATGAATTTGAAGAGACTCAATGGGCTTTGAGATTTTTATCTATAGCCATATTCTCTGTTTCTACATGTCTAATTCTACCCAGTCATTGCAGTGACAGACTTTGACCAGGAGTACCCTAGAAACTACAAAATGAGAGAAGATCTGCCAATAAACAAAGAAACAATGAAAGAGAAAATATTTCTAAATACCACAGAATTCACATGGCACTTTACATTTATACCTCTATATGTTGCCATCCACCTGACCTCTACAGAATCATCTTCAGGTTTAGTCCAGGACCTTATTTTAGAATCTGGATAAATTCATGTAGATCAGATGCATCTAAGAACACATGAAGGCTCACTTTTTGATAGCAAAACGCAAGAGTGGAAGAAGCCAACCACAGTTCTCAAGTGGACCACAAAGTTGTTTATTCATCCAATGTTGAATAAGCAACTTTGTGATCCACTTGAGAACTGTGGTTGGTTTCTTCGACTTTTGAGATTTGCTGTCTGAGATTTCTGTGCAAGATGTTTTTTTCTGTTTGTACTGCTCACTTTTTGATACTACATAGAAATCAGAATTGATATATCCAGGTTAGGGTATGTACAGTTCTGGTAGTATTTTAGAAAAAGATCTGTACACCCGCCTTACAGATAGGCACTATGGGCCAGATTCTATATAAGGCATCTAGAAAATTTAGAAAGAAAACATTTCTGCCTAAGTGTATTCTATAAGGGGCATCTATATTTAGGCATAGTATATAAAATATGCTTAATTGATGTCCTAGTGCCTAAAACTATGCGTCTCCATTTACACTAACAAAAATGTGGCGTAAATCCCAGCACGTAGATTTAGGTGCATTGGGCCATATTCTATAACACTGAGCATAAATTTTGTAACGCCCATTTCCCCGCCTATAACCATTTTTGCCTGCACGCATTAGAATTTAGGCGCAGTGCGTTACAGAATAGGCTTAGCAAGTTATGCATATAAATTCTAATTATTGCCAATTAGTGCTTATTACTTGTTGAGTTCTGTTAACAACGCTTATTGGCTTGTTAAGCCAATTAAGTTACGCTCGTAGTTACAGAATACTCTTGGATTTCAGCATGGAACACTAGGCGCATTATGTAGAATCCGGGGGAATGACCTTTAATTGTTGTCTTTTAGTATAGCCTAGTGTATGATGGTGCCTGTCAATCTGATGCATGTAAGTGGCGTTTACCTCTAAAAAGCACTTTATAATTGTCCCTATTGTAAAAATTCTCTAAAATATGGCATCTAAAACTGTTTAGGAAGCAATAAACATAGGAATTATAACAGCACTGTTTTTCAACTAGTCTCAGGTTTCCTTTGAACAATACATTTGTTCATCAATAAGGTGAGGATGAAAAAAAAGAATGTGAGAGACACTTCTCTACTGCTATGAACAGAACGATATTGATTTTGGAGCCAAGAGTACAATAACATACTCTACATGGAAACACATATTTTCTGTTGCATTTCTTCATGATCTTAATGGCTGTGGATAGCTTGGGAATATTAAAGATGGTTTGGACTGCTGAGTTTTCAGTCAAATAAATGCTTGGGAATAGCCTCGCTGCCTCTGTTTCCTATAGGGTTGAAATGTAGACAAACTAACTTTAAAACAAAGAGGAAGCTTTAAAGATATGTATTTACTTCAAGGGCTGATACTGTACCTGCTGTAGACTTCAGCTTTCAAATGCTTATGCAGCCCCTAGGATAAATATTTTGTAAGCACTTCAGGAGCCCTACTCTCAGGGTATTTTTTTTTCCACACTGTATTTCCATTAGATTCATTCATACTGAAAAGAATTGTAACTAGAGGAAATTTAGCTTTCTACAGAAGGCAGTCAAGAAAGAAGATTACTTAGCAAAATCTCATCTCCACTTGGCTGCTGCTCTTTATCTTCTCAGTGCAGATACCCACATGGTTGACTCTCTAATCCACTCTATAGAACACAGGCCTTGAACATTAAACATAGTTACAGCAGGATAGTCAGACCTATTGAGTCTGACATCTTTCACTATTTTTGCTGTATTAAATGGCCAGAGTTATAATAAATGTTCTACATGCATATTTGCCAATATGCCAGGTTCCAATTATAAATGCAAAAAAAAAAAAGAATTACTTATATAACTGTGTAGTATAGTTTCAGTACATGCAGGGGAAACCTTGAGACAGTGGTTTGAAATTAGAGGATATTTTTTTCACATAATTAACCGTATAATGCTGCTAAACTAGAAAATGATTTTGATATTTATAGTCATAAATGAACCATGTATAAATATAAAATTACTTTACAGCATGAGGCCTCTAATCCAGTTCCTAAAGGACAAAAACACAGCTGATTTTCAGAATATCCACAATGAATGCTCTTCAGATATATTTGTATACGTGTGGTCTAAGACCAGGGTTCATTTGCACATTTTGTTCTGAAAACTATAGATCTGTTTGTGGCCCTTGAGGACAATTGTTGTGACCCCCTACATGATAGCACCTTTAAAAATGTGCTAATCACATGCTGGATATAACATTAAAGCTTTCTCAAAAAATAAAACAGCTTCACCTCTGACCTCAGGATTGCAGCTCGCCAATATGTATCTTTATTAATTGGCAAGGCTTACGTCCCTACATCGTTATTGGTCATTACGGCGATTATTATCTTTATCTATTAATGTATTTTCCTTATATAGCAAACTTTAACCAATTTAGATTTTTCTTTCAATTTTTAGAAAAATATATTCATCTTTTAGATGTAAATGTTTGCCCAGGCAATGTCTTACGACATAGCCTATGTTTCGCTATATACAAATAACTGTCTCAAGGAAATTCCCTAAACTCAATGGGCATCAGGAAGCCTCCATTCTTTGGCTTGAAGCCCATTGAAGAGGAAAAGATATTAATAGATAAAGATAATAAATAATCACCATAATGACCGATGATGATGTAGGAGCGTAAGTCTTGGCAATTAAGAAAGATACATATTGGCGAGCCGCACTGCTGAGGCCAGAGTTAAGCTGTTTTTTGAGAAAGCATTGCTGTGATTGAGCTGACAATATATGGGTGTTTTCCCATAAATTTGTTTGCCTATAAGATTTGATATAAAATTAATACATATAGATATATTGGGACATCTGCTATTATAAAACAAATTACTATGAAACAGTGGACATTTATGGGCAATTCAATAACAGCTTTTTAGATTGTCCTAGCTTTAGCCACTCATTTAGCTGGTTAGTGATCTGAATATCGTAGCTAAGAGGTTAAGTACCGGTTCCACCCTAGTCCCACCCCAGCACTAATCAGAAGATGCAGGGCTGGTTAGAGCTGATTTTCAAGGGCACTGTTCAGTTAAGTGCAGGATGGAGCTATTCTGGACCTGGTGCTTACAAACAGAGAGAATGTTTCTGATGTCATGGTGGGAGACTGCACCTACAGAAAGATATAAACAGGATGGAGTTGGTCCAGAGGGCAGCTACAAAATCGGTAGGCGGTCTTGGACATAAAACATAGAGGGACAGGCTTATGAACCTCAACATGTATACACTGGAAGAGAGGAGGGAGAGAGAGGAGATATGATAGAGACGTTTAAATATCTCGGGAGTATTAATGTAGAGGAAGTAAGCCTTTTTCAAATGAAGGAAAACTCTGGAATGAGGGGGCATGCGATGAAGTTAAGAGGAAATAAGCTTAGGAGGAACCTAAGAAAGTATTCGTTCATGGAAAGGGTGGTGGAAGCGTGAAATGGCCTCCCAGTGGAGGTTGTGGAGATGAGGACTGTGTCAGAATTTAAGAAAGCATGGGACAAGCACTTGGGTCCCTTAGGAAAAGAAAGAGTTAGTGATTACGGAGGATGGGCAGACTGGATGGGCCATTTGACTTTTATCTGCCGTTATGTTTCTATGAGGTAAATGATAGAGGTGTGGCAAAAATCTGTCCTACATTTACCAAACAGGGCAGATACCACCCAGGCCTCTATAGCTGAAGATCTGATCCCCTCCCACTTATTGGGGGGCAGGGGGTATTTATCATATTTTTGTGTAGGATTGCAGAAAGCATTTTCTTCTTTGCTGATTCAGCTCAGTTTATGTTTCAGGATTCTCAAGTTTTGTGTGAGTTACATCATTTCTTGAGTTGTTTTCTTTCCTGCCTGTTTTTCTTTAGCAGTTAAGAGAGCCACAGGGAACACTTCCTTTACATACAGAATAAGTAATTGACATCTTCTTTCTTGAAATGAGCACAAACCTAAACCACTTTAAAAGTAACGCTTCTGTGCACAGGGCAGTGTTTCAAATTAATGCAGCAGTTTTTCTCAGAATTTTCATTTCAACCATGTTTGAATCATAATTTGACTGAAGTGTGTGTTAAGGCATGAAAATAATGCATCAGAATATCTAATAAGTCTAAGCATTTTTAGCTAACTACAAACATTCTGACATTTTCTACCTCCAAAGGTCTGAAATTAAACTCATCCTTCTTGTGGTTTTTAAATGGGTGTTTCTTAATAGCTTTTATAAGACAGTCCACTTTCAGCATTTCAGTTTAATATAACACCAGTGATTTGTTCTTAACAACAGTAGGTTGCAGGCGCTATACATTAAAAGAATCACAAAGAATAAAGGGGCTCATTTTTGAAACAGGAAAATGTTCATAAAGCAGCACAAAGTGGCAGATGGACATTTTTGTTTTGCCAAAACATCCAAATCACTATTGTCAAAATCCATTTTTAAGACGTGTTTCTATGCAGTTCGTATGCAGTGCACCCAAATCACAAGGGGGCATTTTGGGTGTGGAATTTGGGCATTCCCAGAATTTGGACATTTTTTCTGCCATAACGGAGCTAAGCAAAAATGTTCAGGGATACAATTTAAATGTTTTGGTCTAGATCTGTTTTTTTTTTTATCATGACTAAGTCAGTAAAAGGTGCCCTAAATGACCACTGGAGGGATTAAGGCATGAACCCCCCTTACTCCTCCAGTGGTCTCTGACCTCCTCCTGCCCACCCCAAAGATGTGAAAGAAACAGTATATACCAGCCTCTAATACAGCTTCAGATGTTATGGCTAGTCCTACTAAAGCAGCAAACAGGTTCCTGGGGTAGCCTAGTGATCAGTGGAATGCACTATAAAGAAGGAGACCCAGGCTCATATCACTCTGTTATACTTGTAGTGAAAAGTGTGAGCCTAGCAAAACCCACCAAAAACCTATTGCACCCATATAGAGGTGACACCTGCAGCCATAAGGGCTATTGTAGTGGTGTTTTGTTGTGAACCAAACTTTGTGGGTCTAAGGTATATGAATGACCTACCTGCTTATAATCGAACGAGAAAAACGCCCAAGTTCCGACCTAAATCAGGAGATGGACGTTTATCTCACAAAAACGAATAAAGCGGTATAATCGAAAGCCGATTTTTGGACGTTTTCAACTGCACTCCGTCGCGGATGCGGACAAAGTTGATGGGGGCATGTCAGAGGTGTGGCGAAGGCGGAACTGGGGCGTGGTTATCTGCCGAACAGAGATGGGCGCATTTCACCGATAATGGGAAAAAAGTATGTGTTTTTAGCTAGAATTTAGGACACTTTTCCTGGACCCTGTTTTTTCATGAATAAGGCCCCAAAAAGTGCCCTAAATTACCAGATGACCACTGGAGGGAATCGGGGATGACCTCCCCTGACTCCCCCAGTGGTCACTAACCCCCTCCCACCACAAAAAATGAAGTTTCACAACTTTTTATTTTCACCCTAAAATGTCATACCCAGCTCCCTGACAGCAGTATGCAGGTCACTGGAGCAGTTGTTAGGGGGTGCAGTGGACTTCAGGCAGGTGGACCCAGGCCCATCCCCCCTACCTGTTACAATTGTGCTGCTTAATGCTTATTAGTCGTCCAACCCCCCCCAAACCCACTGTACCCACATGTAGGTGCCCCCCTTCACCCCTTAGGGCTATAGTAATGGTGTAGACTTGTGGGCAGTGGGTTTTGAGGGGGATTTGGGGGACTCAACACAAAAGGGAAGGGTGCTATGCACCTGGGAGCTCTTTTACCTTTTTTTTTGTTTTTGTAAAAGTGCCCCCTAGGGTGCCCGGTTGATGTCCTGGCATGTGAGGGGGACCAGTGCACTATGAATCCTGGCCCCTCCCACGAACAAATGCCTTGGATTTATTCGTTTTTGAGCTGGGCGCTTTCATTTTCCATTATCGCTGAAAAACAAAAACGCCCAGCTCACACATCGTTGAATAAAACATGGACGTCTATTTTTTGTCGAAAATATGGTTCGGTCCGCCCCTTCACGGACCCGTTCTCAGAGATAAACGCCCATGGAGATAGACGTTTTTGTTCAATTATGCCCCTCCTAGCTATCTCCTCTGATTGAACTGTTGTTCACTGGTGAGCTTAGTCTGAGCTTAGTCTGTATTTGGTGCAACTCTTCAGTGATATTCTTTGCAGCCAGAATCAAAGACTCAGTAGGATCTGTGTTTCCAAGTATCATATCAGGTAGTACCTCCATTCCTCAATGATGGCTTTGATGAGAAGAGATTTTGTCCAAAGTTGTTTAATAGTGCTTAAAAGTGAGAGATTTTTGTAGAGGTAAGTGGGAAATGAGTATTTGATGCTTCCCCTAGCACCGAGATAATAGATCTTATATGGTCATATCTGAAGCCCCTGCCTATACAGTGAATACTTATATAGGTTCAAGGTGAACCTGGAAGGTGTCCAATGTAAATGTTCCTTTTAGTTGGCCAAAGACTTGCTGTGCTGCTGGGGGGGGGGGGGGGGGGGGGGGGGAGCTATCTTTATGTAACAGATTAGCATTATATCCAGTATTAACCAGATACATTGTCCTCTTAAGTGCATCTACACAAATGGTTGCCTTATATCTAACTGCACAACTTTCATGCAATTAGATTTAACTGAATATTTAACCACAACTTGTCCAGTTAGCTGTGGCTAAATATTCAGGTAACACTGTTTGAACTTAACAAGTTGTCAGTTATTTTGAATAGTCAACTTATTAGGAGTCAAATTTCAGAAGAATTTTCAGTGGGTTAATGACTATTCATCTACTGAAAAATGTCCTTCCTGAATACTGAGGAAAGTTTGTGGCAATGTTCCACTGTATACTTGTGGTTCCCACAGGGAAACTTCAAAGTGTTCCCCATGGTATCATGAAATGGTTATATTTATAATATCTAATTATTTATTATTGCTTCTCCTTCTCAGCAGTTTTTGAATGAGGAGCCAAAAATCAGAATACCAGACACAAACATTTATTGGCCTATCTATTCTAGCCAGTTGTGTTTCCATCTTGAGTAGATGAGCATACAAGTCCCCATACTTAGCCCAACAGTAATTCTCTACCACTTTCTCCCTATGATTTTTACCTGAACGTTGAACCTTTTTTTCTACCTCTGCCCTCCGTATCAATTTATAGCATTCCCAAAATCTGTTAAAGTGTAGGACTCTATCACCTCCATTAGTTGGCCAGTTTAGGCCTCGTGATCTTTCTCTATGATTATTAGAATACCAACACTAAATTCAGCATCCAAGTTCCCTATCAAATCTTATTAATATATTTTTGAATAAGTCACCAAAATTAGCAAAATCATTGTCCAAAATATCTGGCTTCCCCATGCCTCCTTGAATGCAAAATGCAACTATATCACTGCTGTGATGCTTCATGTAAATTACCCCAATGCTGTTCTTGGAATCCCATTGTATTCTTGCATTGCATTTAGGGTCATAATTGCCTCATCATGCAGATTAGCCTTTCACTACTCCCATGACTTCTGGTGCTACTTTTTTAAAGTATAGATTTTCAGAATGTATCCTATAACTTTTTGAAGTTCATTGCTATTTTAGTTTCACCATCAGTTCTGGAGGCATGTAACAAGGAGTATTGAATGCATTCTAAGGCTAGAAGAGGTACAGTGGATTTTCAAGGGTTGGGTGAAGAGCAGTTCCATGGATTATGGATGTATCTGGAGAGGGAGACTTCTCTTTGTTCTAGATTTCTAGATGCTTTCTGGAGGAGTAGCCTAGTGGTTAGTGTACTGGACTTTGATCCTGGGGAACTGAGTTTGATTCCCACTGCAGCTCCTTGTGACTCTGGGCAAGTCACTTAACCCTCCATTGCCCCTGGTACAAAATAAGTACCTGAATATATGTAAACCACTTTGAATGTAGTTGCAAAAACCTCAGAAAGGCGGTATATCAAGTCCCATTTCCCTTTCCCTCTTGTCACTCTTTTATGTCTCTAACTCTTACAGGGCTGGCAAGCATTCCGAAAAAACCTCCAAGGTTCCACTCCAAAAGCCTTTTTGGGTAAAAATATTCTTTTCTGAATGAACCAAAATTTTATTAGAATTTAGCAACAATAACTGTTTAAACCTTTGTTTTTATTTTACTTTTTTTTTTTTTTTATGTTTTGTGTATCTGTGAATACTCAACAGATGAATATTCACAGATGTACAAAGCATTAAAAAATTGAAAGTAGAAAAACAGAAATTAGAACATTTGGTTATGGTTATTAAATTCTGCTTTTGTGTTTCCTATCTTCCTCTAGATTGAAACTTTTCTTTCTCCTGGTCCTCTGGCTTTCTAGAGATCCATTTCAGAAGTCCCTTCTTATTCTCCTTCACTCTTCTTCAGTAACTGATTTGCAAAACAGCTTTGCACAAGTACTCATACTCTCTTAGGGGGGCCTTTTACAAAGGAGCGGTAGCATTTTTAGTGCGTGCTAATCATTAGCATGTGCTAAACGCTAGAGACACCCATAGGAATATATGGACATCTTTAGCATTTAGCGCACACTTATTTTTAGTGTGCACTAAAAATACTAGCATGCCTTTGAAAAAAGGCCCACTAAATCTGTTCCCTGAACTGAGGGGAATTCCAGATTCAAATGTTTCCCAAAATGTACTCTTCAGTTTAGCACCAACTCCCTTGGAAAAACAACTGACAAGCCCTCTTTTCTATGGCATTCCATCTCTGATCTTAGGCCTCAGTTTATTTTCAGTGAATCTCCACTCTGGCCCAATGCAATATTCAGGCACTGCCTCAACTTTCCTTTTCTTTGTATCTGAGCCTTGGACAGCATCTTGGTCCACAACATTCTCAGGAGCCCTATGTCCCCTTTTAAGTGCTTGAGTAGAAAGGAAAAGAAGACACAATCCTTCTCTCTTTTCTTCCTTTGAACGAAGACTGATTTGGTATTTTAAGGCCCAGGCCATCTACAAGGCCTGAGACTCCTGGCTGATGAGCTCTCAGTCTGCTTCCAGGAGACAAAAGAAAGGCAAAATATAATTTTCCCTCCTAAACCACTCTTTACAAACTCTAACCTGATTACTCCACCCATGGTCATATCCCAAATATGGACAGCCACCAACACCATCACTTCCATTTGAACTACATCTCTATTAAATGCAGAAGCAGTGGTTATAAAGGTATACCACCCTCTTAACCAGCACCAGAAACTGAATTCTTTGAAATTCTTCAAATAACAGAGGCCCCAAATAGTAGTCAGGTCACAGGAGGATTAGTGGAGTGCCTCATCTCTATTGGGATTGGTTCTGTTCAATATCTATGTAAGTGGAACAGTAAAAGGGCCAGTAGGAAAGAATTATCCCATTGCAGATGACACTGAGATCTGCAAAAGGGACACAATAAAAAGCGAGGTAAGAAATCTTATGAAGCTAAGGTTCATTGAACAAGTGTAGAGTCCACTATTTGGGTAGAAGAAAGTCAAGGAATTAATACACAATATAGGTGAGATAATTATGTGTGCCAAGATATCAAAACAATGGGGCAAGATAGTGGCAAGACTCAAAGGTACATAGAGTGAGGCATAATCAGTAAAAGGAAGAAAGTGATAATGTCATAGTTTGGTGCCCAAATTTGAGCATGGATCCCAAAAGCACACATAAATGAATTAGTCAATTAGGTGCTAGCAATCAATTATTGGCATTAATTGGAGTTGATTATCACTTAATTGGCAATAATTAGGACTTACGCATGCATATACCCTGCACCCTATTCAATAATATCCATGCTTAGATTTCATAGCACACATCTCAAAAGGGGGGCATGGCCATGGGAGGGCATGGGCAGGTCAAGGGCATTCTCAAAATTGGTACAATGTTATAGAAGACTTGAATTTATATGCCCAACTGCAATCAGCTGGGCACGAGGATTTACCACAGGTTTCAGGAGGCATAAGTCCACATGCTTAAATTTGGGCATGGGAATATGCACCAAGTGCTCTTCTATAAAGATTGCTTAGCACAAAGTGACCTTTATAGAATTGGTGTTTACTGCAGATCTTAATGGTGCCTTACTTTGGGTGCCATTTACTGAATCTATCCCTGGATCTATATCTCACTTTTATAAAAATAGACTAAAGCAGGGGTTCTCAACCCAGTCCTCAGGACACACCTAGCCAGTCAGGTGTTCAGGATACCCACAATAAATATGCATGAGTTAAATTTCCATACAATGAAGGCAGTGAATGCAAATTTATCTCATTCATATTGCTTGTAGGCATCCTAAAAACTTGACTGGCTAGGTGTGTCCCGAGAACTGGGTTGAGAACCCCTGATCTAACTATGTTAGATTGATTTTAGCATGAACAAACACCCATTATACCTTTATCTGGTGGACAAACTTCTTTGCATCTTATAATATCACCCCTGTCTCTTCTTTCCCTTAGCTTATATATATTCAGGTCTTCAAGTTGCCAATGGACTTGGATACAGCAGACAACTATTGCCCAGATGTTTGAAAGCCCTGTGCTGTTCCAAACAGTGCTCTAAAAATAGCGCTGGAACAGTGTGGGTCTTTACCACCCCTATGATCAGAGATAATAGCATGCAAATTTATGCGTGCTATTATTTCTGATCATAGGGTAAAGTGCAGGAGGACTGAGCCTGAACATGCACTCAGGCACAATCCTCTTGCACTTGTTTCACAGGTCTGGGCTGTCAAAAGTCCAGACCTGTCAAACACAGGGGCTGTAGGTCCGTGGGACCACCAGACCCCAAACAGCATGGCCCTGGTGGCCTAGTGCCCCTACTGAACCCCCACCCTGAGCCAGCTACATGGAGGCTGGAAGTCCAGTGGACCTCCAGTGCCCCCAACCCCCTGACACTAGCATCCCCCCAAGAAAAGCCCTGGTGGCCCAGTGGGCCGCAAATCAAGCCCCTCCCCCAACCTAGTGGTCTAGTGGCCCTCATCCTTACCCTCCATACTTTTGTTGGAGGAGGAAGGTAGACTCCCTCCTCTTCCAGCAGTGTTGCCTCAGAAATGGTAGCTCCCAGCCCTGCCCAGGCAACCTGGGATACACTGGGCAGGGCTCCCCTACCATATAAGGACATTTGCAAACAGGATGCTAGGGATTATTTGGAAAGGGATGGTGAATAAGACCAGAAATACTATAATGCCTCTGTATCACTCCATGTTAAGACTGCATCTTGAGAATTACATTCAGTTCTCGTTGCCGTATCTCAAAAAAAGATATAGCAGAATTAGAAAAGGTTCAAAGAAGAGCAACCAAAATGATAAAGGGAATGGAACTCCTCTCGTATGAGGGAAGGCTAAAGAGGTTAAGGCTCTTCACTTTGGAAAAGAGACGGATGAGAGAAGTATAACTGAGGTCTACAAAATGCTTAGTGGTGTTGAACGAGTAGAAGTGATTTGATTTTTTACTCATTCCAAAAGTACAAAGACTAGGGGACACTCAAGGAAGTTACAAGGAAAAACAAACAGGAGGAAATATTTTTTCACTCAATGAATAGTTAAGCTCTGGAACTCTTTTCTGGAGGATGTGGTAACAGCAGTTAGCATATCCGGGTTTTAAAAAAGGTTTGGACAAGTTTCTGGAGGAAAAGTCAATAGTCTGCTATTGAGACAGACATGGGAAAGCAACTGCTTGCCCTGGGATTTGTAGCATGGAATGTTTCCATGATTTTGTTTTTTGCCAGGTACTTGTGACCTGGCTTGGCCACTGTTGGAAACTGGATACTGGGCTAAATGGACCATTGGTCTGACCCAGTATGGCTACTCATGTTTTTATGTTCTGTGTTCTTATTCCTTGGCACACTCATGCCAGACCCCTCTGATCATCCTACACTGGTAAATGCGGGTGCTAGTCCAGCATTAGTGGCCTCTAGTGTCTGCATTTACATTTGGTCATTGGGGCCTTAAAGTTGATTTAAAATCTTTGAACAGTATTTCCTGAAACCTCTATTTTTTCATTGGCAAGGCTATTCCTATCTGGCTATCCTTTTTCTATCCTCCAGTTCAATAAATAGTAAACTGAACTACATATTGAAAGGAAACATACACATGTTCATATCCGCAGGACCTTTTACGCTGTCTTGCAGCTCTTTCTTTCCATTTATAAATTTGATTCAGCACTGGCCAGCGCTTATGAGAGGACAATGCCCTGCAAACATTCACCTTTAATGGACTGTGGTAAGAACAGCATGTGCATCCAGGGGAAGTGAACTCTGTGACTTTGCATCAGAAAAGGTAGGAGATAAGCAGACCTACTATAATTCAGCCTAATTTTCAGAACTGAAAAGAGTTTTTAGCAGCATCTCATAGAGAAGCTAAATCAAACTAGGATTCCACTAGGTCAAATGATAGGGTGTTAAAAGTCTCTTTTAAATATTGCTTTAAGCAAATTCAAAGTGCCTACATGGAGAGACATTCAAGAATCTTTTAGAATGAAGTACAAACATAAAAGAATATAGACACTATTAGTTTGCATATGATCATTCTTACGGCTAAAAAGCATGGCACAAATTTTAAATTTATGTAGTGAATGTAATTCTGTGAAGCATGAAATTGCCATACTGGGACAGACCAAAGGTCTATCAAGTCCAGCACCCTGCTTCCAACAGTGGCCAATCCAGGTCACAAATACCTGGCAAGATCCCAAAAAAGTACAAACATTTTATGCTGCTTATCCCAGAAATACGCAGTAGATTTTCCCCAAGTCCATTTTAATAATGGTCTATGGACTTTTCCTTTAGGAAGCCGTCCAAACCTTTTTTAAACCCCCACTAAACTAACCACCTTTACCACATTCTCTGGCAACGAATTCCAGGGTTTAATGACACGTTCAGTGAAGAAATATTTTCTCCAATTTGTTTTAAACTTACTACTTTGTAGCTTCATTGCATGCCCCCTCATCCTAGTATTATTGGAAAGAGCAAACAGACATTTCACGTCTAACAGTTCCACTCCACTCATTATTGTATAGACCTCTATCTTATCTCCTCTCAGCCGTCTTTTCTCCAAGCTGAAGAGCCCTAGCCAATTTAGCCTTTCCTCATAGGGAAGTCGTCTCATCCCCTTTAACATTTTTGCCACCCTTCTCTGCACCTTTTCTAATTCCACTATATCTTATTTGAGATGCTGTGACCAGAATTGAATACAATATCTGAGGTGCGGTTGCACCATAGAGCGATACAAATGCATTATAATGTCATTTTTGTTTTCCATTCCTTTCAACGTATCATCAACGGTGACACCTAGATCCCTTTCTTGGTCGGTGACTCCTAACGTGGAACATTGCATGACATAGCTATAATTCGGGTTCCTATTTCCCAAATGCATCACTTTGCTCTTGTTCACATTAAACATCATCAGCCATTTAGATGCCCAGTCTCCCATTCTCATAAGGTCTTCTTGTAATTTTTCACAATCCTCTGCAATTTAACAACTTTGAATAACTTTGTGTAATCAGCAAATTTAATTACCTCACTAGTTACTCACATCTCTAGGTCATCTATAAATATGTTAAAAAGCAGCTTTCCTAGCACAGACCTCTGGGGAGCCCCACTAACTACCCTTCTCCATTGAGAATACTGATTGTTTAACCCTACTCTCTGTTTTCTATCTTTTAACCAGTTTTTAATCCACAATAGGACACTACCTCCTATCCCAAGACTCTCCAATTTCCTCTAAAGTCTTTCATGAGGTACTTTGTCAAATGCCTTTTGAAAATCCATATATACAATCAACCAGCTCACCTTTATCCACATGTTTGTTCACCTCTTCAAAGAAATGTAATAGATTGGTGAGGCAAGATTTCCCTTCACTAAATCCATGTTGGCTTTGACTCATTAATCCATGCTTTTGAATATGCTCTGTAATTTTGTTCTTTATAATAGTCTCTACGATTTTGCCCGGCATCAGGCTCATCGGTCTATAATTTCCTGGATCTCCTCTGGAACCTTTTAAAAAATCGGCATTACATTAGCCACCCTCCAATCTTCCAGTACCACGCTCAATTTTAAAGATAAATTACATATTACTAATAGTTTCCGTAAGTTCATTTTTTAATTTTATCAGTACTCTGGGATGAATACCATCCAGTCCAGGAGATTTGCTACACTTCAATTTGTTAAATTGCCCCATTACATCCTATAGGTTTATATACATTTCATTCAGTTTCCCTGACTCGTCAGCTTTGAATACCATTTCTGGCACCGGTATGTCTCCTAAATCTTCCTCGGTGAAGACTGAAGCAAAGAATTCATTTAATTTCTCCGCTATGGCTTTGTCTTCCCTGATTGCCCCTTTTACTCCTCGGTCATCTAGCAGTCCAACTGATTCTTTTGCCGGCTTCCTACTTTTAATAAACCTAAAAAAATTTTTACTATATGTTTTTGCCTCCAACGTAATCTTTTTTTCAAAGTCTCTTTTTGCCTTCCTTATCAGCACTTTGTATTTGATTTGACATTCCTTATGCTATTTCTTATTATTTTCAGTTAGTTCCTTCTTCCATTTTCTGAAGGATTTTCTTTTAGCTCTAATAGCTTCCTTCGCCTCACTTTTTAACCATGCCGGTTGTCGTTTGGTCTTCCGTCCTCCTTTTTTAATATGCGGAATATATTTGGCCTGGGCTTCCAGGATGGTATGTCTGAACAGCATTCATGCCTGATGTAAATTTTTGACCCTCGCAGCTGCTCCTATCACTAACCTTTTCCCCTTTACACATGGAATTTCAATCCATAGGGATTCCAAGATGTGCTTTGTTTCCTGCAGAATTTTCAATCTATTTGATTCAAGGCCCTCCTTAACATACAAAACTACCCCTCCACCAATTCAATCCACCCTATCACTTTGATATAATTTGTACCCTGGTATGACACTGCCCAACTGGTTATCCTCCTTCCACCAGGTCTTAGAGATGCCTATTATATCTAATTTTTCATCTTATTTCTTAGGCTTCTGGCATTTGCATATAGACATTTCAAACTATGTTTGTTGTGCCTATTTACATCATGCTTGGTAATTGACAGTATTAATTTGCAATCTTTTGTCTGATTTTTATTTTTATTTAAGGACACCTGATCTACTATGGTCTCTTTTGCAACCTCACTATCAAGATATCCTATCTTCCCTGTTTTGGTGATATCTTTGAAAGATATCTTTTTTCGAATCATGCAGTTTTGAGTGACTGTTGGCCTTCCCCCAGTTTCTAGTTTAAAAGCTACTCTATCTCTTTTTTAAATGCCGATGCCAGCAGCCTGGTCCCACCCTGGTTAAGGTACAGCCTATCTTTTTGGAATAGGCTCCCCCTTCCCCAGAATGTTGGCCAGTTCCTAACAAATCTAAAACCCTCCTCCCTGCACTTGTTGTTAAAATCATCCATAGTACCTGAAGATTGGAGGGTGGCCAATTTGACGCCAAATTTTAGAAAGGGTTCCAGGGGTGATCTGGAAAATTACAGACTGGTAAGCCTGATGTCAGTGCCAGGCAAAATAGTGGAAACTATTATAAAGTATAAAATTATGGGACATATGACAGACATGGTTTAATAGGACTGAGTCAGCATGGGTTCAGCCAAGGGAAGTCTTGCCTCACCAGTTTGCTTCATTTCTTTGAAGGTGTGAATAAACATGTGGATAAAGGTGAGCTGGGTGATGTAGTGTATCTAGATTTTCAGAAATTTTGATAAATTTCCACATGAGAGACTCCTGAGAAAATTAAAGAGTCATGGGATAGGAGGCAAGGTTCTCGTGTGGATTAGGAATTTTTTATTGGACAGAAAACAGAGGGTATGGTTGAATGGTCATTTCTCTCAGTGAAGGTTTAACCTTGGCGAGCCGCAGGGATCAGTACTGGGACCAGTGCTATTTAACATATTTATAAATGATATGGAAACCGGGTGAGGTGATTAAATTTGCAGATGACACAAAACTATTCAAGGTTGTTAAAACTCGTATGGACTCAAAAATATTGCAGGAAGACTTTAGGAAATTGGAAGACTGGGTATCCAAATGGCAGATGAAATTTGATGTGGACAAATGTAAGGTGATACACATTGAAAAGAATAATCCCAATCATAGCAACCCGATGCTAGGGTCCACCTTGGGAGTCAGCATTCAAGAAAAAGATCTAGGTGATTTTGTAGATAATATGTTGAAATCTTCGTCTCAGTGTGCGGCAGTGGCCAAAAAAGCAAACAGGATGCTAGGAATTATTGGAAAAGAGCTAGATGGACCATTGGTCTGACCCAGTATGTCTACTCTTATGTTCTTATATTCTTATGTTCTATGTTCTTATTCTCTGGCATGCTCGCGCCAGACCCCTCTGATAATCCCGTGCTGGTAAATGCGGGTGCTATTCCAGCACTAGTAGCCACTATCATCTGCATTTACCTTGGATCATCGGGGCCTTAAAGCTGATTTAAGATCATTGAACAGTATTTCCTGAAACCTCTATTTTGCCATGGAAACATCTATTCCTAGCTTGGCTATTGTTGGAAAATACTGGGCTACATGGACCATTGGTCTGACCCACTATGGCTACTCTTATGTTCTTATGAAAGCCAATACAAAAACTTGGTTTGCATTGGGATCATTCCTCTATATGTGGCATCGTCTATATCTTTCCATAAGTAGCAGCAAACAGGAGAGGTGGTCCAGAGAAGGTGAAGGCAACCATAGATTTGCCACATGTAATTTATTAATTAGTGACCCAACTCAGACAAGTTTCAACAGAATGCCTTCATCAGGGGTCAACAAGCTCTTGAATTTTGAAAAAAGCAAATGTCAAATATAGATACACTTCTCATAAATCCACTCACTGCACGGACTCCATTGTATCATAACACCATTATGGGTCACTAATTAATAAATTACATGTGGCAAATCTATAGTTGTCTTCTTCTCTGGACCACCTCTGCTGTTTTTGATATTGCGGAGTTCTTTCTTCTGTCTTTTTGTGTCTTTCCATAAGTATGCCATGTATTGACTCTATGGTGCCAACAGTTAAGAGTGAATGATAAACAACCTGGTTGTGAATTCAACTAGAAACAAATGAGAAGAGTTTGCCTCAGCATTCAAAGAGGAAAACAACAAGCAATCAATCAGGAGTTGAACGCTGGCTCGAGTATTATACTCTTTTTAAATACTGAGGCAAACACAGCACCTCTCTGTCTCTAGTTAATCTGATTTCCTTTTACGTGTGCTGCAGAGACCCTTTATAAGTTTTTTGGATTACTTATGTATGTATGTTTTTGACATATGCTTTGGTTTAAAAGCTTTATATCATGAGAATATGAATCTGCTTTGCCTCCCTGATGCCTCTTCAATAAAACACACTCTGTGTAGGAGTTCTGAACCAGCGATTTTTCCATTTATTAGTTATAGGTAAACTTTTTCAATGTTAGATATTAGTTGGTCCAAGTTAAGTAGATTCTTATCATCAGCTAACATTTTACAGTCAATATATTTTCTTCATCATCAAGCCATCTGGACCCCTCAGAAGATGATGGTTGTGGGTCTTCTTCCTAGTAACTCCTGTTGGTCTTGTAAAATCCATCCAGGTACACCGAAGCACTTACTATATGAATTTGGTATCACAAAGGATTTATGGCAACAAGTATGGAAAATAATTTTCCTCCATTTTCAACATTTCTCAACCTCTATCAATGAAAATTGCTATTTTTGGCTGTCTGTCCCCTGGAACCCAATTTTGTCAAACTGGACAACCATGATACTAAGCTTTTACATATTCTCCTTGCTTTGACCCTGAAAATAATATTGCAAAATTAGAAGGACAACTCCCATATTATCGTTCATTTCTGGTGGCAATCGGTTTTACAAGTACATACATTTGAAACTTCACTAGCTGACAAAAGAGGTTGGGTCCTTGTTATCTACTCTCAAGGTATGTGGAAAACTTGATAGATATTTTTTTCATACTGAAGTAATTTACTTGGCGGCTCTTTTACAGAGTGGCCACCGGCAGTAGTCCCACCCTCAGCATGCGCCATTTCTGGGAGAAAAAGAAAAACCCTGGAAATGGCTTGCACGACGGTAACCGGTATCGCTGCATGCAGCCCGGTTACCATCAGGTTAGCGTGGGAGCCCTTAATGCTACTTCAACAGGTGTTGGTAAGGGGGGGGGGGGTATCCACTGCAGTAAAAAGGGCCCTGGTAAGCAGGAAAAATGGCCCCTGCCACTAGCGCAGGGTCCTTTTCCCCGCAGCTTGGTAAAAGGACCCCTTAACTTCTAACTAGTTTTTTTCCTGGAGTGTGGTGTGATCAGACAATATTAACATACGAATAGTATATATTTCTTTGGTTGTTATATCTATTTACTACCTTGCATAATATATGTTATGTCATGGCCCTTTTCTTATTTAATTGTTGTAATTGCTAAGTATTTAATATATAAATAAAAAATACTTGGACAAAAAAAGATATTAGTTGCACTTGTTTTGATATATTTGATTGTGATCTTTGGTGGGGTTTTTTTGGTATGTGGTGATTATTTTGTATAGCTGATCTGCATTTTTGTGGCACTGCTACTTGTGAGGAACACATCTAAGTTGACTTGCTTTTCTCCACTATTGTACCTTCTTGTTTTTCGTAAATCTTATAAAATTTGTGGGACTTGAAAGAAAGATTGTGTCCGTGGTTGAGTTCTACTTCAGTCTTTAGACTTCTAAAGGTTGTATCAATTTATTTTGTGCAAAAAGCCTTTCAGACCACATAGATTTCTTCCCCCCCTTATTCCATAACTTGGTACCTACTATTAGTTACCAGGTGCACACATAGGAGGAAATTCTATAAATGGAGCTCAAAATTCAGTGCTGTAAAAAAATTGGAGCTAAGCATGATTCTATAAAGAGCCCCATCTAGTCATCAAACCTCTCACCTAGAAGTTTACCTCCACCTACCAAAACCTCCCCAAGGCAATAATCCTCCTTCCAAGTCCCCCTATACATATACTTGCACCTCCCCTCCCAGATCTACTTTATTCAAATACCTGGTATCTAGTGGTCTGGGAAGGAACAGTTCCCATTTGTTTCTGCCCTACTGGTACCTTCCTCCAAAATGGCTCTGGCAACTCCTAGCAGTAGTTTTACATTTCCATATAAGGTGAGGTGGCACAAGGAGGGGGAGTGATTTGGGGAGTCTAAGAGGGGCACTATGGGCACTGATATAACTGAAGGGTGTTGGCCTCTTTAACACGTGGCCAGAAATGGTGTGTGGTGGAACCAGAACTACCGCCGGGCTCCTGGGAAAGCCTGGTGGTAGGGCCGATTCGCCATGTGTTACTCCAGCGGTAGCCCTACTGCCGGTTGGTAAAAGGGCCTCAAAGATAGGACAACCTTTTATGTGGTCCCATTTATAAAGTTAAACTGGCCAGCTAAATGCTGAATATTGGTACTTAACCGGCCAAGTGTCAACTCCACCTCCAAAATAGCCAGTTTTGCAGTTCAGCGCTAACTGGTAATTTCCAGCAGCACTAACTGGTTAAGTAGTAAAGAATGCACCCTAAGGGGGTGATTTTCTAACATAGACGCTAGCATTTATGTGCCCATTGCATACATAAATGTTTAGAACACTACATATATGCCTGCCTGTGCACACATATGTGCGTATATGCCAGCATGCCACCTAAGTGCTATTCTGAACATATGCAAAAAGGGCATAGACAAGTGTAGAGCATGAGCAAGGCCACAGCTTACATATGTAACTTAGAGAATACTGTAAGTTAAATGGGTATCTACTACACGGAGATGGTTTCATTTGCATCAGCTCTATGGCTGAAGTGATTGCACCTAATCTGGGAAATGAGTATTTATTTATTTATTGCATTTGTATCCCACATTTTCCCACCTATTTGCAGGCTTAATGTGGCTTACATGGTTATATAACATTGTCATTCCAGGATCTTAGATACAGTAGTATTGCGCATAGTTTAGGTAGGGGAAGAAAGGAGAAGGAAGGGAGAGATTAGGGTAGTTATAGAGGGTGGGTTTTCATAACTGATTGGGTTGGTGAGAGATATTGATGAGGTTATCTGTTATCGGTTCTCATTGTAGGCTTTGTTAAAGAAATGTGTCTTCAGAGATTTGCGGAAGATAGTTATTTCATTGATTGTCTTCAGGTCTGTAGGTAGTGCATTCCATAACTGCGTGCTAATGTAGGAGAAGGTAGCGGCATGCATCAGTTTGTATTTTAGTCCTTTACAACAGGGGAAGTGCAGGTTGAGGAAGTTGCGGGATGATCTTGTAGCATTTCTGGGAGGTAGGTCTACGAGATTTAGCATGTAGATTGGGGCGTCTGCGTGAATGATTTACCCCGTTACTCTAGTATTTTCTAAAGGAAAGTAGATGCCTACTTTCGTCTATAAAATTTGCCCCTAGTGCGCATCCTCCAGATGCCTAATTCCAGGACTTTTTTTGAGGGGGTACTTGGGGGTATTGAGTACTGGCACCTTTTCCATTGTCTACTAAAATTGACCCATGGTCCCCAAGTTTTAATGGAAGAGCTCAGGCTCTACACACCTATTCTGCCTTTTCATAGATTCTGTGACTGGTTGCAGGGGGCCTGGCTATTGTGGGTTGGGTCCCTCAGTGATCACCCCACCCCTGAAGGGTGGCCTAGCATTTGAGTACCAGCACCTTTTTTGCTAGAAAAAATGCACTGCCTAATTCACTTCCTACTGCAGGCCCTCTATGGGTGAATACAAAGAAGTGTCAGTATTTCCCAACAGTGTGCACTCTGTGCCATCTTCATGCATAGTGCACACTCTTTCCAAAGAGTGCACTTTCTTTCCAGCTAGCATGCAGATGTGCGCATTATTTGCAAACACAAGGGAGTACACCCTATTCATGAATACCGCGTCTTCTTTCTGAAGAGTGCACGCTATTTATGATATTGTCTCCGAAAATAAACAGCAACAAAATAGAAATTCCCGTAAATGACATGGCTGCAAACCCCTAGTTAGTACTGTACTAGCACTTAAGGTGGCCAAGCACGTAGAAAAGGCGACGCTCAAAGCCAGAAGAATGCTCGGGTGCATTAGGAGCAGGATGACCAGCAGGAAAAAAGAGGTGATAGTACCCTTCTACAAGTCTCTGGTGAGGCCCCATTTAGAATACTGTGTGCAATTCTGGAGACCACACCCACCGAAATATATAAACAGGATGGCGTATGTCCAGAGGGTGGCTACAAGATTGATCAGCGGTTTCTGTCATAAAAAATATAGAGACAGGCTCATGTATATGCTGCAAGAAAGATGGGAGACAGGGGATATGATAAAGAAGTTTAAATACCTCTGTGGCATTAATGACCAGGAGGTGAGCCTTTTTTCAAATACAGGAAACCTCTGGAATGAGAGGGCATTGGATGAAGTTAAGAGGAAATAGGCTTAGGAGGAATCTGAGAAAATACTCTTTCATGGAAAGGGTGGTCGATGTGTGGAATGGCCTCCCAGTGGAGGCTGTGAAGACGAGGACAGTGTCAGAATATAAGAAAGCTTGGGACAGACACGTGGGATCTCTTAAGAAAAGGAAGAGTTAGTGGTTACTGAAGATGGGCAGACTGGATGGGCCATTCGGCCCTTATCTACCGTCATGTTTCTATGTTTCAGTCTACCAGACAGACTCAACTGCTCATTAATTCTGTCACCGGGCTCTATGAGGGCCACTATTTCCACTTAGACTTCTAGTCATTAGTATACTTGCACCTTGGTAGCCACACTTTTACTAAGGCGTGCCGAAAAATGGCCTGCGCTGGTTTAGGTGGACGTGCGCAGGTCCATTTTTCAGTGGACCTGCAAAAAAGGCGCTTTTTTCGCCAAAAATGGACATGAGGCAAAACCAAAATTGGCACGCATCCATTTTGGGCCTGAGACCTTACCGCCACCCATTGACTTAGCAGTAAGGTCTGATGCATTAACCAGGCGGTAATCGTCAATGCACGTATACTGCCGTTTATCGCCTGGTTAGTGCCACGCGGTAGAAAATAAAAAATATTTTCTGCTGTGCATATCGGACGCATGTAAAATTTAGAATCACCACCCAGGGCACGTGGTAGCCTAGCAGTAGTTCTAACTTGACAAGTGCTGTATGCACATAGGCGTCTACGCGCCTTAGTAAAAGGACCCTTAGATTTTAATTAACTCTTATACTTCAGCTTCATTTTCGTGCATCTGAAGACCGTCTCTGTTCCCTTTGGTACCTTAAGCTTTCTTGATTTTGTGACCTTGAGCAAGACAAATTACCTCTCTGATCAGCAATCTTTTATGTAAAAACAGCAGGATGAAAAACTATGCATTTTGGGTTTTTTATGAGTCCCTTGCTATAATTTTGTTCTACTTTAAAACATTTTGAATTGTTTATGCATGCTGCATCATGGCAGATCTTTCAGGATGATGATATAGGGCACTGTACACAGAGTTTGTTAGCAAATTATTACTACTTGAGAGAACAGGCAGCTGAAGCCAAGTAAGCAAACTGGTTTGGTGCTTGGAATGACTAAACCCCAATTCACTTTGGTTTTCTTCCTATTTTGTGTTTGTAGGGCAAATCTCAGTGAAGGGGGGGACTAAAATTTGGAAACTGAAATGATAAAAACAAGTCCAAATAATATGCATAGAGAGGGCAATTTTGAAAGCTTTTTCCATTGGGTGAATATGTGAAAAACCCTGGTGAAAATTCCCTCCCTTGCTGTAGGTTAAAGTTCCTTGTGCTACTGACAAAGCAGGTCTTTTACCTGTGTTGGAAAAGGGGCAAAAATAACTGGAAGGAGTACTGGAAGAGTGTGAGAAATGTCCACACAGTGTTTTCATTTTGAAAGCTTTGATTCAGTAGTATATATGTGTTTCAAAGCTGGTTAGACCCCTGCTTATATAGCTGTAATACAGAGCTTGTATTACAGGTACGGACGGGGAGAGGGATCTTGGGGTGATAGTATCTGAGGATTTGAAGGCGACGAAACAGTGTGACAAGGCAGTGGCTGTATCTAGAAGGTTGTTGGGCTGTATAGAGAGAGGTGTGACCAGCAGAAGAAAGGGAGTGTTGATGCCCCTGTATAAGTCCTTGGTGAGGCCCCATCTGGAATATTGTGTTCAGTTTTGGAGGCTATATCTTGCTAAAGATGTAAAAAGAATCGAAGCGGTGCAAAGAAAAGCTACGAGAATGGTATGGGATTTGCGTTCCAAGACATATGAGGAGAGACTTGCTGACCTGAACATGTAAACCCTGGAGGAAAGGAGAAACAGGGGTGATATGATACAGACGTTCAAATATTTGAAAAGTATTAATCCGCAAACAAACTTTTTCCGGAGATACGAAGGCGGTAGAATGAGAGGTCATGAAATGAGATTGAAGGGGGGCAGACTCAAGAAAAATGTCAGGAAGTATTTCTTCACGGAGAGAGTGGTGGATGCTTGGAATGCCCTCCCGCGGGAGGTGGTGGAGATGAAAACGGTAACGGAATTCAAACATGCGTGGGATAAACATAAAGGAATCCTGTTTAGAAGGAATGAATCCTCAGGAGCTTAACCGAGATTGGATAGCAGAGCCGGTAGTGGGAGGCGGGGCTGGAGGTTGGGAGGCGGGGATAGTGCTGGGCAGACTTATACGGTCTGTGCCAGAGCCGGTGGTGGGAGACGGGGCTGGTAGTTGGGAGGCGGGGATAGAGCAAAAATTTTTCTTCACAAGCAAAAGACTGAGTTGACATGAGCAAAACATTTTCATTACATTACTTTGTGAGCACTTCTTACAGATACATACTCAAACGTTCACAGACACACATACATAAACATTTGCAAGGAAGTTGGAAAGAATTTCATGAGCCATACTTTGCATACTTTCCCTATTTGTTCGCCTGTAGTTTGTAGTTGCTCTGAATAAGTAACCATGAACTAGAAATGGAAATTAAAATTAAACTCAACCCCAAAAGTCAGACTCTGGTTACAGTACAACAACAGAGAAAAAGAAACTGTGATGCTTTTCCCCTTGTATTGTGCAATATATAAAGATAGCAGATGTAATTTCAAAAACTGATATATTCCAATCACTACAAATTAACAAATAGAAATAAAACAAAAAATGGAAAATATGATACCATTTTATTGGACTAAATACATTTTTCAATTAGCTTTCAGAGGCCAAACCCTGCTTCCTCAGATCAGGTCAGGACAGGATATCATAGCGGCGGTATACTGTCCTGACCTGAGGAAAGAGTTTGTGATTTCTGAAAGTTAGTCTAAAAGCTATTAAAATTAGTCCAATAAAAAGATAACACCTTATTTCCATTTTCTATTTTTATTTATTAATGTTTATTAATACAGCTACCACAGTACCTCATCTTAAAATGAAAATAAATACCTTTGAGGCCTGGCCATTTACTTTTTTTTACATTGTGTTGGTCCCAGTTTTCGGTTTCTGCTCTCCTCATCTTCCTACCTTTCTTGCCAGGATTTCCTATCCATTTGCCATTTTTCTCTCCTCCTTTTCCTTTCAGTGTTCTTCAATGTATTCCTTTATCCAGATTTAATTCTTTCATATTATTTTTCTTTCATACTGTCCAGTCCTCAAATTCCCTCTTTCTACATTAAGATGGTGTATTATATTATGCCCTGTGTCGGGCATTCTTGGTGCCCCTTTTACTAAGCAGTAATAAGCCCAACACAAGCTAAACAGGAAGTACCTCCAGGCTACTGCATCAGCCTGGTGGTACTTCCCACCCCTAGCGTGGAGCTACAAAAATATATTTATTTTTTGTAGTGCTGGAGTGTACCTGGTGGTAATCAGTCAGTGCCGCGTGCTGCCCGGTTACCACTGGGTTAGCACGGGAGTCCCTACCGCAACCTCAATGGGTGGCAGTAACGGCTCTCCCACATAATGGCCACGCAGGCCAGTGCTTTACTAGTTGCACAGCCATTTCCTGCAGGAAAGAGAGACTTCCCTTTTACCCACTGCGGTAAAAGGGGGCCTCAGTGCTTGTGAAAAACTTGTGCCGACGCCAGCACAGGCCCCCTTTTGCCGCAGCTTGGTTAAAGGGGCCCTTCATTTGCATGTCACTAATAAAGATTTGTTTGACCTTTTATATCATGGATTGCCTTGCAGACAGCTGAACCATCTCCGCTTCTGGAATCTACTAAGACCGGCCTATTTCTGAATGCCATCTTCAGACTTTCCTCATATTCCCTGCAGCCCTTCCTAATGATATGTCCATTGCCCTTTTTTACTCTCTCTTACCCTTTTCCTATTTCTTCTTCCTCTGTTCCTTCTATCCTATTTCATGAAATTGTAATTGCCTTATCAGTACATTGTAAGCCACTTTGAGTCCGCATACCTGTGGAAAAAAGTGGGTTATAAATGTGCAAATAAATAAATATGATCTGCTTGTTTCTATTGCCACACAGAAAGGTGGGAAAATCAAATCCCTTCCACATTCCCCCCTTCTATCCAGCATTTGACCCTCTCTCTTACCATTTCCATCCAGCATCTGCCCTTCTCTTTCCCCACTTCTATCCAATGTCTGCCACTCTCTCTCCCATCCAGCATTTGCCCCTCTCTTTCCCCACTTGCATTCAGCATCTGGGCACATGCCTTTGGAGACTCATCCTGAGTGTGAGACTCATCCCAACATGCGCCAAAATGGAGTTACCGCCCAACTACTGCATGGGTCTTGTGGTAATTTCATTTTCGGCGCGCATCCGTTACACGAGTCTGAAAAATAATTTTTATTTTTGGATGTGAGTAACAGATGCACGCAGGTCATTACCATTTGGATTCCTTACCGCTAAGTCAATGGCTGGCGGTAAGGTCTTAGACCCAAAATGGACGTGATTTTGCCGCACATCCATTTTCGGCAAAAAAGAGAGGCCTTTTTCACAGGTGCACTGAAAAATGGATTGGTGCGCCCAAAACCCTCGCCTACACTACCGCAAGCCATTTTTCAGCACGCGTTTGTAAAAGGACCCCTTAGTTAAACTTACAGGTTTATTTCCCACATTATCTGAACAGTCTAAGCGGGTTATCAAGTACATAAATAATAAAATAAACATAATAAACATAAAATTAAGATCAACCAGTCAACAGAGTGAAGGTTACTTTTTTTCTGGGTATTTAGATCAGTGTGTCTTTTTTAATGAAGGTTTTACTGTATCTAATGCTTCAGGAAGAATTATCTCAGATAAGGAAGAAACCAGAAATAGTTGTCGCTCTCTCTTAGAAATCTGCTGTTTTCAGGAGATTAGATAGGAAAATATCCAGCTTGTACCAGTTTAATTTCATTTTGGCAAGTCTGTTGAAAAAAGAGCTATCTGCTGGCTGGGTCAAAGCTTGAGCAGGCCTAACTTGAATCCCTTGGAATCTGTCCAGCCAATATTCAAAATACATAGTAACATAGTAAGTGACAGCAGAAAAAGACCTGTATGGTCCATCCAGTCTGCCCAACAAGATAAACTCATATGTGCTACTTTATATGTACACCTGACCTTGATTTGTATCTGCCATTTTCAGGGCATAGACTGTAGAAGTCTGCCCAGCACTAGCCCCGCCTCCCAACCACTAGCCCCACCTCCTAACCACCTGTGCTGCCACCCAATCTCTACTAAGCTTCTGAGGATCCATTTCTTCTGAACAGGATTCCTTTATGTTTATCCCACGCATGTTTGAATTCCATTACCGTTTTCAGCTCCACCACCTCCCTCGGGAGGGCATTCCAAGTATCCACCACTCTCAATATTTTCACAAATATTATTGCTGGCACACTCTCTTATACTACACTAGTAAAAAAAGGCCCGTTTCTGACACAAATGAAACGGGCGCTAGCAAGGTTTTCCTCGGAGTGTGTATGTTTGAGAGAGTGTATGTGAGAGTGTGTGTGAGAGAGAGAGTGAATGTGCGAGTGTGTGTGTGAGAGAGAGTGAGCCTGGGTGCGAGTGTTTCTGTGAGAGGGAGAGAGAGAGAGAGAGTGTGTGTGTGAGAATGAGAGTGTATGCAAGTGTGTCTGTGAGACACAGTGTGAGAGAGAGAGTGTGTTTCACACAGATACAGTGTGTGCGAGAGAGTGTATGTGAGACACAGATTCTCTGTGAGACTGAGTGTATGAGACCAAGAGAGTGTGTGAGTGACTTTGTGACACATAGAGAGTGAATGTGATACAGTGTGAGACATAGAGTGTGTGAGAGACAGTGTGTGAGAGTGAGAGAGAGAAAGACATTGATTGTGAGAGAGAGAGTGTGTGTGAGAGAGAGTGTGTGTGTGTGTGTGACAGAGATACCTCCCCCCCCTCTCTGGTGTCAGCCCCCCCCCCTCTCTCTCTGGTGTCTGAGCGTTACTGTGCAGGACGCTGAGCTCTGGCTGTGCTTCAAGGAATTGACCAATCCTATTTAATAGAATGCACCTCCACCATTCTGAAGCCGAGAAACCTCGTGTGGTTGGTCACTTCTGCTTGTTTCGAACCCGGAAGTACGTGATGTCAATTCAGGAGATGGATACAGAGAGCAGGAATGCCTCAGCCATGCAGTCTGCTTCAGAATGTTGAAGGTGCGTTTTATTATATAGGATATACTATAATGCTGCTTTCTATCTATCAGTAGATGATTTTTTTTTTTAATTATCTGTTTATTGAAATCCAGAATGAATAACATAAAAGGAGACAACATCAGTGACAATCATACAATCTGGATGGAAAAACTTTTTTTTGAACTGTCCCAATTCCCCCCCCCCCCCCCCGCTCCCCCATACTTTTTTGCCCTCCCCTCCCCCTCTCCTCTTCCCTCCCCTGACCTTTGAAACTTAACAATTCTAAATCTTACTTCTGGCTATTGGAGTGAGAGAGTCCCAAAATGGGGACCAAGTTTTACAAAACATATCGCCTCGTTTAGAGGCTAAGTCCTTGATTCCTCTTTTCTCTAATGAGCAGCACTGAATCATGGCCGACCTCCAATGGGCCACCCTGGAACTTTCAGCATCCATCCAGAGTTGAAGAATAGTTCGCTTTGCCATCAGGATGGTCTTCCTCAAATATGCTTTAAGCCCTGTTGGGGTCGGCCTCTGTGTCCGAAAGATATCGAACAGTTGTTCCGGAGAGGGACTCCATCTACAGGACCACATCTGTGACACGTGAGAACATAGCAGTTTCCAAAAAGCTTGGATTCTGGGGCAATTCCAGTACATATGTCCCAGATTAGCATCACCGCCTCCACACTTCGGGCAGGTGTCTGAGTCCCGGAGGGCAGCTCGAAATGCTCTATGTGGAGAGATGTGGAGATGTAACAAAAACTTATATTGGATTTCGCACCATGCCACATTTTCAGTCTGTCTATATGCGGATCGGAGGCACTCTGCTATCTGCTCTTGACTGAGGTGAAGACTCAACTCCTGATTCCACCCCTGCGTCACCCTAGACAAGTCAAGCTCTGGCAGCGATTCTCTAAGATGTCTGTGGAAATAACTCAGTGGGATCAGCTGTAGCGCCTCCAGACCCAGCAGTTCATCCAATTCATCCCACGACTCATGAGTCAGTGCTGCCGATGGGAGGGCACGGACATAGTGCCGGATCTGGTAATAGGTAATGAGTTAACTGGCTGGAAACAGCTGTAGATTGGTTAAATTTCTTGGTTATGGCTATTTGATCATTTTCAGTGGAACTTAACCAGTTATCTTCACTGAAAATGACTGGTTAGCGACAAACCCAAAAGCAGTTAACTTATGTGTGTTCCAGGGGTAGAGTTGGGTTAGAGTTGGGTTAAGTGCTGGTATTCAGCCCTTCACTGCATTAGTAAACCGCTTAAATCAGATCGTGTAAATATCACTCCTATCTTATGTAGGCAAGGGCTCAAAAACTCCAGATATTCAATGCCAAAGCCAAGACAGGGCATGGCTTTAAATATCCAGAACTAATGCCAGCGGTGGGCAGCAAAATATTCAAAGGCCCTTTTACTAAGCCGTGTAGGCGCCTACATGCGTCCAATGTGCATCAATTTTGAGTTACTGCCCAGCTACTGCGTGGCCTTGTGGTAATTTCATTTTTGACACGCGTCCGCTACGTGTGCCGGAAAATATTTTTATTTTCTGGTGTGTGGGTGGTAATCGGGTGGTAATTGGCATTTTACGCATGCAGACCATTACCGCCTGGCTACCGCATGAGACCTTATCACTAAGTCAACGGTTGGTGGTAAGGTCTCACACTCAAAATGGACGTGCAGCAATTTTCATTTTGCCGCACATCCATTTTTGGTAAAAATTTAAAAACGGCATTTTGTACAGGTGCGCTGAAAAATGATTCTGTGTGCGTCCAAAACATGCGTCTACACTACTGCAGGTCATTTTTCATTGTGCCTTTGTAAAAGGGCCCCTCATTGCCACCAGCTGAATATTGGAGGGGTCAGTGTGTGTATAGTCCCTATCTGTTAGTGTGGACATTTTCAGCCATATTCCATTCACTTTTGTCTTGGATAGTGCAGAAATTTTTAATAATCAAGGCTGGATTGTAGCAAGATTGTCTGCTGGTGCTCACTCTTTGGATGAGTGAGCGCAGGTAATATACTGAATAATTCCTTTGGTCTGCTGAATGATTTTTCAGTCCTCTCAGAAAAATACATTTCCTTTTGTGACCTTAATAGCCTGGGCATAGCTAGTTGCATGCCTCTTGTATTCTGCCTTTACAGTACTGACATGTGTTTCCTTGGTTCGGTATAAACACTGCTCTAGTCTTCTCTCCTCTCATTCTGTTTATATTACGGGTCCTTTTACTAAGCCGTGGCAAAAAATGGCCTTAGCACATCCTTGCCCAGTTCTTTCCCATGCAGTAATGTCATTTTTACTGCAGCACTATAAATGACCTTTTTCTATTTTTTCTATTAATGGCCATGTGATAATGTTGGCATCAGCACACAACCATTAAGAAAAATTAGCACATGTGCACTTACTGCCCACCCATTTTGTAAGCAATAACACTGGGATTCTATATTTGGTGACTTAACTTCTGCGCTGAAATTGAAGCATATTCTATAACAAAGTGCATAACTTAATTGGTTAACTAGCAAATCAGCGCTGTTAATTGGATGTTAACAAAGCAATTATCAGCACTAATTGTTATTAATTAAGATTTACGTGCAGAACTCACTAAGCATATTTGAAATGTGATGTGCCTAAATTCTAAATCACATGGTTGAAAAGGGGGCGTGGGCATGTATGGGGATCGGCATTTATAAAATCTATGCACGTTGTTATAGAATACACCCGCTCTGGGTCTTATTCTATAAAGGTTATGACCCTAAATTTATGCTCCTAAAATTTATGCTCCTAAATTACAAGTGTAATCTATTTTGGAACATAGAATAGGCTCGTAATTTAGGAGCGTAAATTTTAGGAACATATATTTAGGAATATAAACTTTCTAGAATAAGGCCCTCTGGGGGAGATTCTACATATGACGTCTACATTTGCACGCGTGAAATCCAGGTGCATTTTAAAACTTAGTATGTAACTTAATCGGCTCAACAAGCCAATCAGCATTTTAATAGCAAGTGCTTTACTTGCTGCACGACCATTTCCTGCAGGAAGGCAAGACTTCCCTTTTACCAGCTGCAGTAAAAGGGAGCCTCGGTGCGCCTGTAAAACATGCGCCGATGCCAGCACCGGCCCCCTTTTGCCGCAGCTTGGTAAAAGGGGCCTTAAGTGCCTAATCTGTGCCTAACTTAAGTTGCCTGCATTTATGCCTGCTGAAAGCATACTTTTGTCACTTACTGCAGGATGCCTGAACGCATTCTGTGGTATGCCATTTTAAGCTGCATTAAGTGCAAATTAGCACAGGTTAGTAAAAGGGCCCCTTAGTTCTTTAGTGAACTTTGGTTCTGGGTTCTTACCTTTCAAAATGGCTGTTTCTTTGGTGCAAGGGCTCTTATGGTCTTACTAAATTCCTCCTCAGAAGTAAACAACATTTGTAGGAGATCATAATTTTACTTCCAGGTTGGCATGGAGTCAAATGCCTCACTAATTTTGGAAGGGAGCAAAGCATCTTTATCCAACATGTATAATAGAGAAATTATTCTTTCCTCATAGCTCTTTCCCACAGTAATCAAATTGGCCAGCTGGTAGTCAGACCAAGGCACAGGTATAATTTCTTTGTCTATGATTTCTGAATCCATATCCATAATAATAATAAAAAAAAAACAATCTTGTCTAGGGTATGACACGGTAGCAGAATCTATAATCCGAGTTAAGGCCAGTCCATTTATCTCTTCAGTAAAATGATCTTAAATGTCTTGTTCCTCAAAAACAATATTCATATTGAAATCACCCAGAACCAGTAAATTTACAGTACTTATTAAGATTTTAGGTCAGCCATTAACTTGAACAAATTGCCTAGGTCTGTTCAATCAGCAGGATCCCCAGTCTTACTGGCTGACCCACCTTATCAAACAGGCATTCAGCTTCAGATTCCTTATTGATAGAACATTTGAAATACATCCTTAAATATGCAAAATAACTCCACCTTCGCTTTCTATCCTCAAGGAACATATTGCTCATAGACAAATCTGCTTGGACATATTTGGATACCATGATAAGGCGTGGCAATATTCAGACAAAGGGTCCCTTTTACTAAGTCGAGTAGGCATCTATGTGCACCTGACATGCGTCAAAATGGACCTACCACCCGACTACCATGTGGCTTTTGTGGTAATTTCATTTTTGGCGCGTATCTGTTATGCACGTCTGAAAAATAATTTTTATTTTTGGATGCATGTAATGGACGCGTGCCAAGCGGCATCTGATGTGCGTTGGTCCATATTGCCCCAATTTTTTATTGCTAGGTCTATGGCTAGGATTTTGTCGCACATCCATTTTCGGAAAAAAAAAGAATCCTTTTTTTTACAGGTGCACTGAAAAATGATTCTGTGCACGTCCAAAACCTGCACCTATGCTATTTTTCAGTGTGCCTTTGTTAAAGGACCCCCCAAAAAAATAGAAATGATCATCAAAAACAAAACCCTGTTAATAAGTGCAACTTCTGCTAATTCAACCATTTGCAGTATCAGGATATGATGTATTTCAGCACAAAATATAACCTTGAGTCCTCACAGTTGTTTTCTAGTCTTGATTCGTAGAAACAGATATGGACCATCAGACCCATGTTATCTGTCCAATTTTACTGTCTGTGGCAATGCTGTAAAATGAAAATTGAATCTGTACACCAATGAAACCACATGCCCATCTTTTCTTAACTGCAGTACCCAGCTGCTGGGTGTTCTTTGCCTAGTGCACTATTGATTTTATTAACATGATCTGCAAAAATAAAAATGCTGGAATACAGAAAAGAGCAGAAGCAGGACAATAATATTCTGCCTATTAACCCAGGATTTAGAGTCAGTGCGAGAGCTATTGAAATAATAAAACAAAGTCAAGGCAAGAGAGGAACAGGTTTTAGAGATGAGAACTCATGAATGAATGGAGAAGAATTAGCACACTCAAAACTAATGAATAGAAGAATTGTTGATTTGGAGAAAACAAGTATTAAGACACAATTATAAATACATAAGGGCCCTTTTACTAAGCCGCGTTATAATGTAAGAACTTTATATCTATATAATAGCAAAAGACTTACTTAAATACAAGACAACCCATGCATCCAACTTCTCTTACATAAGCACACGACTGTGGAACGCACTACCACAAGCTGTGAAAACAATTTACGATCACCTAAAATTCAGAAAATCATTAAAGACTCACCTATTCGGAAAGGCATACCAGACTGACCCAACTTAAATGCCTCAACTCGGCAACACTTCACTACCAAAGATCGTATTGGACATTATCAAACCCTCCTTACCTTTAACCCCACGTGCCTGAATCTTATCTTTCCTATTCCACCATAACATCTTTTGTACTTGTCCCCTACCGGACTTGGCGAATGCCTTTACGGTACTATGTAAGCCACACTGAGCCTGCAAATAGGTGGGAAAATGTGGGATCCAAATGTAATAAATAAATAAAATAAAGGGGCCCTTTTACTAAGACGCGTAGGCGCCTACGTGCATACAACATGTATCAAATTAGAATTACTGCCCGGCTACTGTGTGTCCCTGATGGTAACCCTAATTATTATGCGTGTCCAATACACACGGCAGAAAATAATTTCTATTTTCTACCATGTGGTGCTAATCAGACGGTAATCAGCAATGTATGAGTGCTGATGACTACCGACCGGTTAATGCATGAGACCTTACCGCTAAGTCGATGGGTGGCAGTAAAGTCTCAGACCCAAAATGGATGCGCGCTGATTTTTATTTTGCTGCACGTCCATTTTCAACAAGGTCTTTTTTTGAAGGTGCACTGAAAAATGGACCTGCATGCATCCCATATATGCATCTACACCAGCGCAGGCCATTTTTCAGCGCATCTTATTAAAAGGACCCGAAAGTTAGGTCACTTCCAATTGTCCTATGAACCTGGTTCAATATTTCAGTAACAGTGTAGAATATGCAATTTTGCTTAAAAATATTGTTTTTCAAAAACATTTTACACATGATCTAAAAATTAATTAAGTAAAACCATTAGTACAGCTGGTAGCCCAGTCACTATGAAAATGACACGCTCACCAGACCTTAAGGTATATGATTACTGAGTTTCCATTTCTCATAGCTCATGATGAGAGAGATGAGTCAGTGTAGACACAAGGATCACCGCTATCACGTTTACATAACTAATGCAACATGTGATGTGTGTGTTAAAATATGTTTGAATGAAATAAAAATGAATATAGCAGAAAAAACTGTGGTAAATAATTTCTATTCTAAAAAAAATCTAGATATAAAAAAGCTGTAAAGAATGATAAAGGATGACAGGTGTATATGGCCTGTTGGTTAGATCATTGAGCTTCAAGACAACTGACCAGCTGGCACACAAGTTCAAATCAACTTAAATACAGAGGGGTCCTTTTACTAAGCTGCAGTAAAAAGAGCCCTGCGTTAGCGGCAGGAGCCATTTTTGCTGCATACTGCAGCCCTTTTTACCACAGTGAGTAAAAAAGGCTGAAAATGTGGGGGAGAGCACTTACTGCCACCCACTGAGGTGAAGGTAGGAGCTCCCATGCTAACCCAGCGGTAACTGAGTAGTGCGAGGTGAAGCCCAATTACCACTGGCTTAGCATCATGCTAAAAAATACGGGCTGATTTTCCCTAGTATGAGAAAAGGTGCACACTGGGGCTACAACTACCGCCAGTGCCTGCGTTGGGCAGGCGGTACCTCCAGATTGGCATGCGGTAAGCCCACATTGGCCTTACTGCAGCTTTCTAAAAGGACCCCTGAGTTAAGCATATAAGGCTAGATTCTATATATCGTGTCTGAAAATTCAATGTGGAAAAAAATATGCCTAGGTGTATTCTCTAAGGTACGCTTAAATTATATAGAATAGACTTAAATTTCCATACGGCATATAGAATATGCCAAGTGACTCACCGCGTACCAAATTTAGTCACTGCCTTTTATACCACATTTTACTTGGCGTAAATCCCACACCTAAATTAGGCAAAGAGGGCCAGATTCTATATATGGCGCCTGGAAACTCCACAAGGAATAAATTTCTGTCTAAGCATATTCTGTAAGCAGCGCCTCTATTTAGGCACAGTATATAGAATACTCTTAGTTGATATCAGAGCGCTTAAAACTATGCGCAACCATTTAAACCAAGGGAAGTGTGGCGTAAATTCCAGTATGTAGATTTAGATGACTAGGGGCATATTCTATAACAGTGCACTTAAATTTTAGAATGTCCACAAAATGACCATTTCCCCCCCATAACCACACCCCTTTTTGGCTGCGTGCATAACAATTTAGGCGCAGTGCATTACAGAATACAATAGTGAGTTATGTGTGTAAATTTTAATTATTGCCAGTTAGTGCTCATTATTGCTCATTAAGACCTGTTATCAATGCTGATTAGCATGTTAAGCCAATTAAGTTAAGCATTGTTATAGAATACGCCTACATTTCGGCACATAGTTTAGGAACAATATATAGAATCTGAGGGAGAGCAGGTGTACTCTATAACAATGCACATAGATTTTAGAAATGCCCACACCCTGCCCATGGCCACACCCCCTTTTCAACTAAGCAACTTAGAATTTACACACACCACATTACAGAAAACGCTTAGCGAGTTCTGCATGTAAATCTTAATTAATGCCAATTAGTGCTGATAATTGCTTGTTAACATCCCATCGACAGTGCTGATTAGCTAGTTAACTAATTAAGTTATGTGTATTTTTAAAGAATACACTTTGATTTCCGCATAGAAATCAAGGCGTGATATATAGAATCCGGCAGATAATATACTATTTAGAATACAAAGATTTTAACCTCAACTCTTCAGTTACTTATCTTAATTTACCATGCTCCCTCTTACTGTATCCTCCAATTCTGGCGAGAAGGTGATCATACAACACCTTTTGGTCTGCCCATTGCTCAAGAATGGTCCTTGCATGGTGCGTATGAGCATAAATGTTATCTTCCCAGTGGAAAACATTTGACTTTAGTTAATGAACATGAGAAGATGGTACAATTTGTGCTAAAAGCATTATAAACCTCATGTACTATACAGCGGTATCTACTTTGACAGCACTACAGTAAATGCTAATAGGCTAATAGTGAAAAAAATGACAGACAAATATAATGCTATCTTACTTTAAAGAGAAATGGATATAGCATTTGCTACTTGAAAATGGTAAAAAAAATTTGCAAGATATTCAAATATATTCAGTAGGTTAGTTTAGAATGAAAATTAAAAATAAAATTGAAATAAGTACAAAGAGGGCCAGATTAACTGACCGTCATTGCCTAGATCCTAGATCCTCCCCTTGGTCTTACTTCACCTGCCATGTTGTCATTGCTTTGCTACCCCATAGTCCTAGCCTGTGCTCAGATAGGCCCAGTGGTGCCCCACCCTCTCTTTATGCACAAGTTTCCCATTACCATGGAAACCCATTCAAATGGTGGAACACCACAAGGCCTATCAAAACATCATTGTACGTTTCATTAACCATGCTTAATATCTACTTCAACTTATTCTAATAGAGCAACAACATATATTCTAAATGCAAACCATTAGACAACCAAGCCATCCTGCTGTGTCTTTCCTTTTAAGCTTCCCCTCCCATAACCCTCTCCTACCTTATCCATCCCTTACTAATACCAGACTTTCCTTTTCTCCATCCTAACCTCTCTGCCCCATCCCTACCCACCACAATGCAGCAGTGAGAAAGGCAATAACAGGTTGGGGAATGGAACGTACTAGCAATACTCTGTCATCTATCAATATTTGGTAGTGGAGGCAGTTGTCTATATTGCCTCTCTTGAAAGGGCCCTATGCTATATATGGCACCCAAAAAAATTGGCACTGAAAAAAAACATACTTAGTAGTAACATAACATAACACAACAATACAATTTATATTCCACTACATACCTTCTGGTTCAATGCGGATCACATTAAAGAGACTAGTCATTTCCAGGAAATACATAAGCAATATTAAAACAGACTGATAGACCTTATAAATCATGTGTGATTCAATTCAAATTTCTTAAATAGGCTTTTTTTTATCTGTTTCCGAAACTGTCTATACTTGATCATTGAAGATAAAATACGTTGAACAGATTTGTCCAAGCAAGCATCCTGATAGGAAAAGACAGTATCTAACAGTTTAGTCCTTTTCTTTGAATATTGAATTTATGGGTAAGTAAATAAAGCTGATGATCTAGTAATCCTAGATGTTTGTAAAAGAACAAAATGATGCATAAGATATGGAGGAGAAACAGCAAGGCAGGTGGTCTGTCAAATCCAATATGGAAGATAAAACAATAAGGCAGACGTAAGAAGCACAGGCCCCTTTTTACTAAGGCGCACTCACGTTTTTAGCGCGCGCTAAAGTTGCGGGCACGCTAAACGTTAGAGACACCCATTGGAATGCATTGGTGCCTCTAATGTTTAGCACGCCCACAATTATAGCGCATGTTAAAAATGTGAGTGTGCCTTAGTAAAAGACACCCAGTCTTTAATAGTAGATTAAAAGCTCCCAGAATGTCAACATAAAATGCCCGACATTGTCATGTTTCACCAGTGCAAATGGCTGTGTCCAGGGTACTAGGTCACCAACTGATGTAAAATTCCAAAATCAGCCTGACTGATGCAGCTGTTAAAACTTAGCAAGCACTACAAAATGGAACAAAAACAGCCTTGCTAAGCTACAAATAAGGTCAATCCATTACCTGCATGCACTGTCATGGACCTTAGTATGACATCTGAGGCTGGCATAGAGGCTGGCACGACATATTTTTAAAGCTGTTTTTTGAGGGTAGGAGGGGGTTAGTGACCACTGGGGGAGTAATGGGAGGTCACCCCCGATTCTCTCCGGTGGTCATCTGGTCATTTTGGGCACCTTTTTGTGCCTTATTCGTAATAAAAGCACGTCCAGGTGAAAATGTCCAAGTGTTCGTCAGGGACATCCTTGTTTTTTTCAATTATGGGTCAAAGATGTAAAAGTGTTAGGCACGCTCAAGTCCCGCCTTCGCTATGCCTCCGACCAGCCCCCTTTAATTTTGGACGTCCTTTGCGACGGACTGCAGTTGGAGATGTCCAAAATTGGGTTTCAATTATACCGATTTGGACGTGTCTTGGAGAAGGACGTCTATCTTCCTATTTATGTCGAAAGATGGATGTCCTTCTCTTTCGAAAATGAGCCCAATAGAGAGCTTAATTATGCATTTCAATGATGTCATCAACGCAGAAGAAATCTCAGAGTATCAGAGAGTCCTTAAAATACATGTAGAGCATCTTAAAAGCTTCTAAAAAGATCCAAAAACTAATAAAAATTGAATAAAACAGCTTAACATGGATCATACCACTCATAAGATCAAAAATAAACCATATTGTGATTAAAATTCAGGTAAATATATACAAAATAGCAAGTCTTTTTAAACTTTTTATTCTATTTTAAGCCATTTGCTTAGGAGGAAAAGACCTCCGATGTTCGGCTCTTTCATGTGAGGTTTTGTACGCAGAAGTGCTAATGGAACCTCTTCACCGATCTTGAAAACCTCCTATTTTATTTATTGATGTGTTGTCGACTTAGAAGCTTTCTACTGAAAGGACATCTCATGATGTATAGCAGAGAATAAATAAACCCTTATCATAGTGCAAAGAGTTTCTTAGCGGATGTCTCAACAGAGCGTCTCCGTTTCATAAACAGCTTCTTCGGGAGACAACCAACTCTATGTGAATCGTTATACTGCAGACTCTTTGGCTTACTTGTCCTGACTGGTGAAGAGGTTCCATCGGCAGTTCTGTGTACAAAACCTCACATGAAAGACCCGAACATCTGAGGTCTTTTCCTCCTCATCAAATGACTTAAATTAGAATAAAAATTATAAGATACTTGCTATTTTGTATACATTTACCTAACACAGTTTATAAAGCAAGATATCTGCCACTGAATACATCGATTGAAAATCAGGGTAAGCCATTTCCTACAAACAAATTAAAAACAGCAGTAAATCTAAAATGCATGGTATGTAATAAAAAATGATGAAACCAACAGAGTCAGTCCAAACAGCCATAAACGGGTAAAAATGTGATATAGTATGAGCAGTGCCAGAGACTGAATGAAAAAAAAACATCAAGTTTTACAGAAACACTGAAAAATTAAGTTCTTGGTTCAGACCATGTGGTGTTAATGTATTTAATTTATATGTAAGTTTTTGTTGCATCTATAATAAAAGCTTGTCCAAATCACCCCCTCTCCATGAGGGATGTGGCATGCAGAGCACAAAAAAGTGAAAATCTTCAAATATATGACTCTTTTCTAAGCAAAGATGCACTAGTGGTTTCTCTAGCACTTTCCTTTTAATTGCACTTTTATGTTCAGCAATCTGTTTATTCAAGGGTCTTATGGTTTTCCCTATATAAAGTGGTCCACATGGGCTAGTGATAGAGAGGTTTCTTATTGTACTGATCTTATCTCTAAAATATTCTGCCAACTGAACAGCTGATGGTTTATGATTTACAGTTAAAGTAGTACATGTTTCAGTGTTAGTAAGACTATAAAGAAGGTTAAAGATCATCTTAGAATCTACTGTATGTCTTCTAATCTGTTTTGAGTAATAATCTTTTCTTTTTCATTTTAGCATTATCTTATATTCCTTATTGGCTATTCTCCATAGCATCTTATTTTCCTTTGAAGGAGATTTATGCCATTTTCTTTTCAGTTTTCTACATTTATGCTTCAGTTCTAATAATTCAGAATCGAACCATCTATCTGAGGTTCTAAATATTTTTCCTTAATTTTCAATGGCGCTAGAGTGTCTAATAATTTCTTGCTAAGTCTTTGCTTTTCTGATGCAAAATTCAACGGTTCTAAAGATAAATAATTGTCATCAAACTTTGTCCAGAAGGCAGTAGGATCAATAGTTCCCCTTGATACCATTGATATTCTCTTAACTTTAGACCTTTTATCAAGCTGTTTCCAATAAATAATAAATTGAAATAATAAATGGTCAGGCGAAGGGACTTCTTTTCAAAAACCTTCGGAGCAATAAATATCCTCATCAACTTTAAAACCTGGAGATGCAACTAGATCCAATTGATGTTGTTTAATGTGAGTAATTCTAGGGGTTAGTATATGATAATTCAAAGCTCTTAAACAGGAGAGAAAATCTGAAATTTTTGATTGGGTATCTGCCTCTTCTAAATACACATTCACATCTCCTATCAACAAGTTATACTTAGAATTTAATGAATTCTTAAAAATAAAAATAAATCACTGACCTTTGACCATTTACCTGGCGTTATATAACATAGAGGGGCATTTTCGAACTGGGACGACCATCTCTAAGGGCGCCCAACTCTAAGGACGGTGCTGCGAAGGGGCGGGGCAATGTGTATTATCGAAACAAGATGGATGTCCATCTTTCATTTCAATAATACGGTGGGGGACGCTCAAATCTTGCCATTTAGAGATGGTCATCCTCGGTTTTCGGCGATAATGGAAACCAAAGACATCTATCTTAAAAACGTCCAAATCCAAGCCCTTTGGTCGTGGGAGGAGCCAGCATTCATAGTGCACTGGTCCCCCTCACATGCCAGGACACCAACCGGGCACCCTAGGGGGCACTGCAGTGGATTTCACAAATTGCTTCCATGTGCATAGCTCCCTTACCTTGGGTGCTGAGCCCCCCAACCCCCCCCCCAGGTCCGCCTGCCTGAAGTACCCTGCACCCACTACAACTGCTCCGGGGACCTGTATACTGCTGCGATGGACCTCAGTATGGCATTTGAGGCTGGCATAGAGGCTGGCAAAGTATTTTTAAACTTGTTTTTTTATGGTGGGAGGGGGGTTAGTGACCACTGGGGGAGTAAGGGGCGGTCATCCCCGATTCCCTCCGGTGGTCATCTGGTAAGTTAGGGCACCTTTTTGAGGCTTGGTCATGAAAAAAATGGACCAAGTAAAGTCGGCCAAGTGCTCATCAGGGACGCCGTTCTTTTTTCTATTATCAGCCGAGGACGACCATGTCCTAATCATGCCCCAGTCCCGCCTTCGCTACCCTGCCGACACGCGCCCGTGAACTTTGGTCGTCCCCCCGACGGAAAGCAGGTGAGGGTGTCAAAAAATTGGCTTTCGATTATGCCAATTTGGATGACCTTGCGAGAAGGATGCCCATCTCCCGATTTGTGTCGAAAGCTGGGCGTCCTTTTTTGAAAATAAGCGTGATAGTATACAATGAGGTTATTCACTAAAGAATTATCCTTCACCTAATAGGTTGCCATTTCTAGATCAGAGGAAATATAGGAATCAAAAATATTTATTTCTAAAACATTTTAAAAATTAAAGCTGTACCTCCACCTCTTTTCTTTTCTCTATATGTTACCTTCATTTTATACCCTGGTGGGGGCAAATCTCTTTAATTAAAGGATACATTGCAGATGTTAACCAAATCTCTGTCAACATGAGACATCCTAATTGCTGTTCAACAATCAAATATTTGATTATATGTTCCTTATTGCCTATAGATCTTGTATTAATGTATGCACAAGGAGTAGGTATATATGCCAAAATATGATTTGGGCATATATCTGGTTTCAAGCTAGACAAAGTTCTCTGTCTGATGTTAACATATTTACTATTACAGTGAAATGGGCATCGACCTATTTGACTGTCAATATTATGCGACAAGTAAATCTGAACAATCTATCAAATACTTATGGTTTGTAATACATAATTTTCTTTCTGTAATCATCATAATAAAAACCAGGATTAACATTACAAGACGAACACCTTGCCTCCCTACCAAAAGCAACCAAATTGTAAACCATATAAGCCAATCCATGATAAAATCACGCTATATCAACAGTGCTCACAGATAAATTAAAATATTATAAGAAACCGCTAACAAAATGACCTCATTATAAAAATTAATGCAAACCAGATACTGCACTTGGTGCTGCACAAAGGTGCGGCTTGCGTCTGAAGCATCATGCCATGTGGCTGAGTTAGACGGCGGAGCTTGCTCCCATGCCCAGCACCAGATGACAGGAGGGTGGAGTGGGTGGAGCATGCTCCCACACCACAATGGAGATGGAATAGTAAAGGTCTTAGAAAGTCAATAGTGCACATTGCTGAACCAATTTCCACACTGCTCAAGAGAGCTCTTGTACTTGACTTCAGATAGTTTTACATAAATCTCGCCTAAAGTTATTCCCAAAATGCTTTGCTGAAACTTGGCCTGCATAACTCCAGCTCCAGTCTTTCTATCCTTCTCTTGCACCCTTGCACCTACCTGTTCAGGAAGTAATAGCTGTAAATTAAAGAGGCATTAGGGACACAGGGAACTCTCCTCCCACTTCAGCTCAGCCATAGTGTTATAGAGGGATGCCCCCTTCCACCCCTTTTGATCATTCACAATAAAGTGGTTTAAAAGACTATTAAAAGTTTTTTTTTTTTTAAATGACCAAAATAACAGGAAATAAGAGAATAACATATTCAAAAATGGGGCCAGAAAGTAATGGAAGGAAAGCACAAGGCAGATTGTGCCCCAGAACCTTCAGCAGTCTAAGCTAAAGACAAAATCATGACCAGGAGAAAGCTTTGAAAAAGAGAAACGTTTGAAGACTATTCTCAAATCAGGTTACGGAAGGCTCAGTCCGTAAGGAAGTGAAAACAAAGGCAACTTTACTTCCGGTAACTTTCCTGTTTGATTTAGAGGCAAAACACTAAAATGAAGGCTTAACGGGATTCAGTAATTCCTCTATTCATGTGTAAAATTCTCTAATCAGCAAAGCAATATAAATAAACAAAAACCTTTAAACATTTTTAATAACTCTCCTTTCAGGTGCATCAATAATAAACAAATCAGCAGCTGCGCTGTATACAACATGCAAAAGAGTCAATAAGATATTCACCAATTCAGCAACACTAGCTAAATTTCATTAATACAATGCTGAGACAATTTTATACTGTATATATATGTATTTTTTTTTTTTTCAAGCTGTCATTAATATTCAACTACAAAAAGGATCAAAAAATGGATAGTGGTGTCAAAGTTTGATTTTATATTTTTCCTAAAGTAATCATATACATGTCATATGTTGCTAATAACATTTGAAATACTATATAATTACAAAAGTACATATGCACATAAGCATTGTTGTACTGGGACAGACCAAAGGTCGATCAAGCCCAGAATCCTGTTTCCAATAGTGGCAAATTCAGACCACATGTATCTGTAGATCCTGAAATAGATTTTATACTGCTTATCCCAGGAATAAGCAGTGGGTTTTCCCAAGCTCACCCTAAAAGTGGTTTAGGGACTTTTAGGAATGTGTTCAAACCTTTTTTTAAAACCCTGCCATGCTACCCACTTTTACCACATTCTCTGACAATTAATTTAAGAGCTTAATTATATGTTGAGTTATCCAGCTTATAATTGAACGAGAAAAACGCCCAAGTTCCGACCTAAATCGGGAGATGGGCGTTTATCTCACAAAAACGAATAAAGAGGTATAATCGAAAGCCGATTTTGGACGTTTTCAACTGCACTCCATCGCGGATGCGGACAAAGTTGATGGGGGTGTGTCAGAGGTGTGGCGAAGGCGGAACTGGGGCGTGGTTATCTGCCGAACAGAGATGGGCGCATTTCACAGATAATGGGACAAAAGTATGCGTTTTTAGCTAGAATTTAGGGCACTTTTCCTGGACCCTGTTTTTTCACGAATAAGGCCCCAAAAAGTGCCCTAAATGACCAGATGACCACTGGAGGGAATCGGGGATGACCTCCCCTGACTCCCCCAGTGGTCATAAACCCCCTCCCACCACAAAAAATGATGTTTCACAACTTTTTATTTTGACCCTCAAATGTCATACCCACCTCCCTGGCAGCAGTATGCAGGTCCCTGGAGCAGTTGTTAGGGGGTGCAGTGGACTTCAGGCAGGTGGACCCAGGCCCATCCCCCCCTACCTGTTACAATTGTGCTGCTTAATGCTTAGTCGTCCAACCCCCCCAAACCCACTGTACCCACATGTAGGTGCCCCCCTTCACCCCTTAGGGCTATAGTAATGATGTAGACTTGTGGGCAGTGGGTTTTGAGGGGATTTGGGGGGCTCAACACAAAAGGGAAGGGTGCTATGCACCTGGGAGCTCTTTTACCTTTTGTTCTGTTTTTGTAAAAGTGCCCCCTAGGGTGCCTGGTTGGTGTCCTGGCATGTTAGGGGGACCAGTGCACTACGAATCCTGGCCCCTCCCACGAACAAATGCCTTGGATTTATTCGTTTTTGAGCTGGGCGATTTCATTGTCCATTATCGCTGAAAAGCAAAAACGCCCAGCTCACAACTTGGCGAATAAAACATGGACGTCTAATTTTTTCGAAAATACGCTTGGGTCCGCCCCTTCACGGACCCGTTCTCGGAGATAAACGCCCATGGAGATAGGCGTTTCTGTTCGATTATGCCCCTCTATGTCTACTAAGGTACACTAGTAAATGGGCTTAGCGCATGCTAATGTGGGTCTTTTCCATATGCTAAATCCATTTCTAGGGCACCCAGGATATAGGGCTTTTCCAATTATTTATTTTTGAGGTCATGCACTTTTGTTGGCATTAATACAAATAACCTGAAAAAAACTGACAGGGAGCGCTTACCACCTCCTATTTAACAGGTGCTAAAACTCCCATGTTAATTGTTTTTGCAAATGTGTGAAACAATTCTTCCCGAGGGGAACATTTCACAACTTGATACAATCAATGGTACTAAGCCATGTAGACCACTGCAATGGAATTTATGCGGGATGCAAAGAACAAACCTTAAAGAAACTTCAGACCGCTGAAAACACGGCAGCTAGGCTTATCTTCGGAAAAACGCGATTTGAAAGTGCAAAACCCCTTCGCGAAAAACTACACTGGTTCCCAAAGAACGCATTGCTTTCAAAATCTGCACTCTGGTTCACAAAATAATCTACGGTGAAGCTCTGGGATACATGAAAGACTTGATCGACCTACCAACTAGAAACACACCCGAATCAACACGAATGTACCTAAATCTGCACTACCCAAGCTGCAAAGGACTCAAATACAAATCAACTTAGGCGTCCAGTTTTTCCTACGTAAGCACACAACTGTGGAACGCATTACCAAAAGCCTTGAAAACTACAAACGACCACCTAAACTTCCGGAAAACACTAAAAATGAACCTGCTTAAAAAAGCATACCCTACCAATCCAACATAAATGCCTGATCTCTGCAACAGAACAAAACTAAAGAACATAATGGACATAACACAACTCTTCCGTTGTACGATTCCCTAGTGTGGCTGTGCCACATGAACTTGATCTTACCACAACATCACTTTGTATTTGTTTACACTGGAGTCTGTAACGCCTCTCCGGTACTATGCAAGCCACATTGAGCCTACAAATAGATGGGAAAATGTGGGATACAAATGTAGCAAATCTCTCTATATAAAACGCACCTCCAACGTTCTAATGAAGCCTCTGTTAGCCAACATTCTAAAGTGAAGGGGGTGAGATCGCATTGTGTCTGCCCCGCCCACGCGTCAAACGTGATGACGTCGAGGGCGGAGCAATGACACTCAACCAATCGCAACGCTCGGCAGCGAAGCGTCAGGGAAGGAGACGGCGCTCTCGACGTCTAGCCTTCCCTTCGCTGTGTTCCGCCTTCTTCTGACGTCAAGGATGACGTCAAAAGAAGGCGGAACACAGCGAAGGGAAACCTAGACGTCGGGAGCGCCGCCTCCTTCCCTGACGCTTCGCTGCCGGAACCGGCACGGAGGTAAATTTAAAAACAAGAAAAAAAAAAAAAAACAACCATGTTGGGGGGAGAGAAGAGGGTGGCCACTAAAGAACAACAATGGGAGCGGGAGGGCAGGGGAGAAACGACAGCATGGATGCGAAGGGGGGGGGGGAGAAGAGGGCGGCCCAGGCTGGGACATGGGAGAGAGAGGAGCATGGATGCAAGGGGGGTCATGAAAGGGAGACAGGGGACTTGCTGCAAAAGGATGAATGGAGGCAGCAGGGGACAGAGGGGCATGGATTGGGATGGCAGGGCTCAGGAAGAGAGGGCAATTGCTGGAAAGGGATGAATAGAGGGGACAGATGGGCATGGATGGAAATGGATTGCAGGGCAGGCCTCAGGGAGAGAGGGCAATTGCTGGATAGGGAAAAATGGAGGGGCCAGGTGACAGATGAGCATGGATGGGCATGGATTCGAAGGGCAGGACTCAGGGAGACGGGAATTGCTGAATAGGGATGAATGGAGGGGACAGATGGCCATGGATGGATATGGATTGCAGGGCAGGCCTCAGGCAGAGAGGGGAAATGCTGGATAGGGAAAAATGGAGGGGCCAGGTGACAGATGAGCATGGATGGGCATGGATTGGAAGGGCAGGACTCAGGGAGAGGGGAATTGCTGGATAGGGATGAATGGAGGGCACAGATGGCCATGGATGCATATGGATTGCAGGGCAGGCCTCAGGCAGAGAGGGGAATTGCTGGATAGGGATGAATGGAGGGGCCAGGTGACAGAGGAGCATGGATTGGAAGGGCAGGACTCAGGGAGAGGGGAATTGCTGGATAGGGATGAATGGAGGAGACAGATGGCCATGGATGGATATGGATTGCAGGACAGGCCTCAGGCAGAGAGGGGAAATGCTGGATACGGAAAAATGGAGGGGCCAGGTGACAGATGAGCATGGATGGGCATGTATTGGAAGGGCAGGACTCAGGGAGAGGGGAATTGCTGGATAGGGATGAATGGAGGGCACAGATGGCCATGGATGCATATGGATTGCAGGGCAGGCCTCAGGCAGAGAGGGGAAATGCTGGATAGGGAAAAATGGAGGGGCCAGGTGACAGATGAGCATGGATGGGCATGGATTGGAAGGGCAGGACTCAGGGAGAGGGGAATTGCTGGATAGGGATGAATGGAGGGCACAGATGGCCATGGATGCATATGGATTGCAGGGCAGGCCTCAGGCAGAGAGGGGAATTGCTGGATAGGGATGAATGGAGGGGCCAGGTGACAGAGGAGCATGGATTGGAAGGGCAGGACTCAGGGAGAGGGGAATTGCTGGATAGGGATGAATGGAGGAGACAGATGGCCATGGATGGATATGGATTGCAGGACAGGCCTCAGGCAGAGAGGGGAAATGCTGGATACGGAAAAATGGAGGGGCCAGGTGACAGATGAGCATGGATGGGCATGTATTGGAAGGGCAGGACTCAGGGAGAGGGGAATTGCTGGATAGGGATGAATGGAGGGCACAGATGGCCATGGATGCATATGGATTGCAGGGCAGGCCTCAGGCAGAGAGGGGAAATGCTGGATAGGGAAAAATGGAGGGGCCAGGTGACAGATGAGCATGGATGGGCATGGATTGGAAGGGCAGGACTCAGGGAGAGGGGAATTGCTGGATAGGGATGAATGGAGGGCACAGATGGCCATGGATGCATATGGATTGCAGGGCAGGCCTCAGGCAGAGAGGGGAATTGCTGGATAGGGATGAATGGAGGGGCCAGGTGACAGAGGAGCATGGATTGGAAGGGCAGGACTCAGGGAGAGGGGAATTGCTGGATAGGGATGAATGGAGGAGACAGATGGCCATGGATGGATATGGATTGCAGGGCAGGCCTCAGGCAGAGAGGGGAAATGCTGGATAGGGAAAAATGGAGGGGCCAGGTGACAGATGAGCATGGATGGGCATGGATTGGAAGGGCAGGACTCAGGGAGAGGGGAATTGCTGGATAGGGATGAATGGAGGGCACAGATGGGCATGGATGGATATGGATTGCAGAGCAGGCCTCAGGCAGAGAGGGGAAATGCTGGATAGGGAAAAATGGAGGGGCCAGGTGACAGATGAGCATGGATGGGCATGGATTGGAAGGGCAGGACTCAGGGAGAGGGGAATTGCTGGATAGGGATGAATGGAGGGGACAGATGGGCATGGATGGATATGGATTGCAGGGCAGGCCTCAGGCAGAGAGGGAAAATGCTGGATAGGGATGAATGGAGGGGGCAGGGGACAGAGGAGCATGGATGGGCACACACACACACTCTCTATCACACTGTGTCTCACATACACACTTGCACACACTCTCATTCTCACACACACACTCTCTCACAAACACACTCTCTCTCTCACACACTCACACTTTCACTCTGACTCTCAAACAGTCACTCTCACATACACTCTCCCAAACATACACACTCCGAGGAAAACCTTGCTAGCGCCCGTTTCATTTGTGTCAGAAACGGGCCTTTTTTACTAGTAAATAAATAAATCACTATGAGCCCCTTTTACCAAGCTGCAGCAAAAGGGGGCCTGCACTGGCGTCAGTGCATGTTTTTGACATGCGCCGAGGTCCCCTTCTACCGCAGCAGGTAAAAGGGAGTTCTTTCTTTTCTTCAGGAAATGGCCATGCGAGAAGTGAAGCACTTGCCATGCAGCCATTTTTTTGGGGGGGGGGGGGGGGGGGAGGAGGGGAACACTTACCAGCAGTAACCGGGCAGCACATGGCACTTCTTGCTTACTGCTGATTACACCAGCGCTACAAAAAAGAAAAACAATTTTGTAGCGCCAGATATGATGGCGTACAGGGGGAGGGAACTATCACCAGGCTGCTGCAGTAGCCCAGCAGTACTTCCCTTTTAGAGATTGGTAAACCCACGCTGGGCTTACTGCTGCTTTGTAAATGAGCCCCTAAGTGCACTTTAGTAGAGTAAAGAAATATCTCCAATTTGTTCTAAATCTTAACATACTACGAAGTTCCACTCCATTCATGGTTTTATACACCTCTATCATCTCTTTTCTCCAAGCTGAAGAGGAGCTCATTTTCAAAAGAGAAAAATGTCCAAAAAGTGGCATAAATCTGCATTTGGACATTTTTCTCACAAAAACGTCCAAATTGGTATTTTTAAAATCTATTTTTAGACAGTTTTCTATGAAATCCGTCAGAAGTGCGTTCAAATCACAAGGGGGTGTGACAGGGGTGTGCTAAGGGCGGGATCCGGGCGTTCCTAACACTTTTTCAGCCATAATGGAACAAAACAAAACCATCCAGGACTACAACTATGATGTTTTGTGCTAGACCTGTTTTTATAACAAATAAGGCACAAAAAGGAGCCCTAAATGACCAGATGATAAGTGGAGGGAATCAGGGATGACCTCCCCTTACTCCTCCAGGGATGACCTCCCCTTACTCCTCCAGTGGTCACTAACCCCCCCCATTACTTGGCAGCTTCTATGCCAGCCTCAAATGTTTTAGTCATTTCCATTAGAATAATGTGCAGGTCCCTGGAGTAGTCTAGTGGTGGTGCAGTGCACTGCAGACAGGTGGACCCAGGCTCCTACGTCCCCCTACCTGTTACACTTGTGGAGAAAACTGTGCATAAGTACATAAGTACATAAGTAGTGCCATACTGGGAAAGACCAAAGGTCCATCTAGCCCAGCATCCTGTCACCGACAGTGGCCAATCCAGGTCAAGGGCACCTGGCACGCTCCCCAAACGTAAAAACATTCCAGACAAGTTATACCTAAAAATGCGGAATTTTTCCAAGTCCATTTAATAGCGGTCTATGGACTTGTCCTTTAGGAATCTATCTAACCCCTTTTTAAACTCCGTCAAGCTAACCGCCCGTACCACGTTCTCCGGCAACGAATTCCAGAGTCTAATTACACGTTGGGTGAAGAAAAATTTTCTCCGATTCGTTTTAAATTTACCACACTGTAGCTTCAACTCATGCCCTCTAGTCCTAGTATTTTTGGATAGCGTGAACAGTCGCTTCACATCCACCCGATCCATTCCACTCATTATTTTATACACTTCTATCATATCTCCCCTCAGCCGTCTCTTCTCCAAGCTGAAAAGCCCTAGCCTTCTCAGCCTCTCTTCATAGGAAAGTCGTCCCATCCCCACTATCATTTTCGTCGCCCTTCGCTGTACCTTTTCCAATTCTACTATATCTTTTTTGAGATACGGAGACCAGTACTGAACACAATACTCCAGGTGCGGTCGCACCATGGAGCGATACAACGGCATTATAACATCCGCACACCTGGACTCCATACCCTTCCTAATAACACCCAACATTCTATTCGCTTTCCTAGCCGCAGCAGCACACTGAGCAGAAGGTTTCAGCGTATCATCGACGACGACACCCAGATCCCTTTCTTGATCCGTAACTCCTATCGCGGAACCTTGCAAGACGTAGCTATAATTCGGGTTCCTCTTACCCACATGCATCACTTTGCACTTGTCAACATTGAACTTCATCTGCCACTTGCACGCCCATTCTCCCAGTCTCGCAAGGTCCTCCTGTAATCGTTCACATTCCTCCTGCGACTTGACGACCCTGAATAATTTTGTGTCATCGGCGAATTTAATTACCTCACTAGTTATTCCCATCTCTAGGTCATTTATAAATACATTAAAAAGCAACGGACCCAGCACAGACCCCTGCGGGACCCCACTAACTACCCTCCTCCACTGAGAATACTGGCCACGCAATCCTACTCTCTGCTTCCTATCTTTCAACCAGTTCTTAATCCATAATAATACCCTACCTCCGATTCCATGACTCAGCAATTTCTTCAGGAGTCTTTCGTGCGGCACTTTGTCAAACGCCTTCTGAAAATCCAGATATACAATATCAACCGGCTCCCCATTGTCCACATGTTTGCTTACCCCCTCAAAAAAATGCATTAGATTGGTGAGGCAAGACTTCCCTTCACTAAATCCGTGCTGACTTTGTGAGGCCTCCAAAACTCACCAGAAACTCACTGTACCCACATATAGGTGCCCCCTTCCCCCATAAGGGCTATGGTAGCAGTGCAAAGTTGGGGGAGGGGGTTGGGGGGGCTAAGCAGACAAGGTAAGGAAGCAATGGTGAGATGTGTACCTGGGAGCATTTTATGAAGTCCACTGCAGTGCCCCCTAGGGTGCCCTATTGCTTTCCTGGGATGTCAAGGGGACCTGTCTACTAAAAATGCTGGCTCCTCCTACATCCTAATGGCTTGATTTTGTGCATTTTGCACTTGGATGTTTGTTTTTTTTTAATGGACAAAAAAAACGTCCAAATTACAAAACCTTGTTCAAAACAGTATTTTTGAAAAAAAAAAAGAAAAAATAGACATTTTTCTTTTTTGAAAATGACCTTCTTTTCTATTCAGATTTTGGCCATTTTAAAGACATAATCTACCCTTCTCTCTTGGTAGAAGCGTTTCTTTTATTGACATAGAGTATTTCTCCATGCAGCATGCCCCTTTTGACTCAGCAGTCATTGAGCCCTCCACATGGTACCACTATCTTGCTTCCTATGGCCAGTGCTCTCATATCCATCTAACTGTTATCCTTAAATATTGTTTTTAGACCAAAACGTTATTCACAAGAGACTCAACCCTGTATGCTTTGTCTACTAACCTTTCAAGACAAAGTATCCAGGTTAGTAATTATACCACCATTTTAAGGACGTCTTACTTTTTATTTTATTTTATTCATTATTTTATAGTTGTTTTTTAGTTTACCTTCTATTATTTACTTACTGTATTTTGACATCTAAGAGAGATTTTTTTGTAACTTTAGATTGTGTACCATACTTTAAACATCATAAGCATACAGTTATTACACTTGAAATGTTATATACAATTATTTTACCTTTATTGCATTTTCACATTTGTCCTTCGTTATATTTTACTTGTTCACATATGTTTTCACTTATTGTTCCCGTGATAAGATGTTTGTATATATAATTTTTGTATATTTTTTTAAATATCTATATAGACTACTGAAGAAGGCACTCCTAGTGCCGAAACAGGGTACCTTTTAGAGTCTTCTCTCAATAAATTATACTTCAAATATTGGATGTCTTTGGTCTGTTTTTTGAAGAGCCTGGTTCTGTTCCCACTCCTCTATCTGCTCCTGGTGTCACAGTGTGGCATTTTTGGAGCTCTTCCCTGTTTGGGTGCCCTTGATGTTGTGGGGAGAATGTTTGTGTGATCGACGAGTGGTACTACCGTGAGAGGTCATGGAAGCCATTTTCAGGAAGCTGCGCTAGGGGCAGCAGTGAAGAGGACTTTTTCCTGCCCCTGACACCTTGCTGGATCACCAGGGAGGTCAGGTAAGCCCTGGAGGAGGGTCCTATCCTGACCAGGAGGTGAGGGTGGGTTGGAACTTTTGTTGGGGAGGTGGGCAGACCGGAGCTACCCGGGGGAGTGGTATGCAGCAGAGCTGCCAGGATGACGATGTTGTCGGGGGCTGTGGTGCCGCGGGAGAAAGAAAATGCACTTTTTTTATGCAGGTCCCCACCCGATATTCAGCCAGGGCCTGCATAAAGATAAGCAGGTGAATTTGGGACAGCTTTTGAGCTGTACTAACTTCACCCACTTACCTTATGTGGGCCTCAGCTGTATATTGCCGGTGTCTGCATAAGTCCTGACTCTTCCCTAGCACTGCCCCTTGGCCCGCCCCTGACTGGCCCTCTTTTTTGTGGGCTGGTCAGAGGCGATATTCAGCTGCACTCCCCACTTTAGTGCCGCTGAATATCCATGGTAGGCATAGGCGCCCTGTATAAGAGGCTTGGGGAGGCTAAGCCTCCCCAGCCCAATTGTGGACTTCCGCTTGTGATGTAGCCCACCCCCCCCCCCACCCCGCGCATTTTGATCTTTTATTTCCGTGGCAGCGACGTCAATGAAGAAAAAGACTACAGGCTCACCGCCAGCTTCTCCCTTCTCTCTGCACACAGTGTCCCGCCTTCTGCGGTGATGCACTTCCTGTTTCCGCGAGGGCGGGACACTGTGTGCAGAGAGAAGGGAGAAGCTGGCGGCGAGCCTGTAGTGTCTTTTTCTTCATTGACGTCGCTGCCACGGAGTGTATGGAGGTAAGCTCCGCCCCCTTTAGCCTCCCCAAACAGTTGGGCTACCGACCGTCTATGACGGTAGGGTGGTGACAGGTGATTTAAGCGGGCAGGAGAGGTTTCTGCCCACTTAAATCACTTTGAATATCGGCCCCAAAATCTTTAAGAGGACCCACCAGAATCTGGTAAGTGCATTTTGGCCATATGTGCATAATTACATCCACCAACATGATACACGATTTTCAAACATGGAAAATCTTATTTTATGCAAGGAAGTTCCTTTGAAAATTGCCCTCACAATTGATAAGAATATGTAACATGATAAAATAGGGTTTCTGTAAAAAGCTCATCTGGCAACTTAGTGAAGCGATAACTTTTATCTGTTAATAACTCAGCATTTGAGAATGAGAACTTTCCACATTCATAAGGAATTCTTCTCTCCAAGGATCATGTCTTTGATAAATAATTCATAGTTCTGATTTACAAAATCACATTATATGCAGCAAAAGTCTCATGTTTGAACTAAAATTGTACACTGCATTTAAAGCAAAAATAAAACTAACAATCTATTCTTTTCCACTGATATTAACAGGACTTCATATTTTTCTTTTAGTCATGTGATATGTTTGCTAATCTGTCCTTCAGAAACCTTACCTGAAACATATGATACCAAAAACATTATGGACCCTGTTTACTTAGACACGCTAGCATTTTTAACGTGCACCTAAAACGAGCAGGTATTAAATGCTAGAGACACCCACATATTCCTATGGGTGTCTTTAGCATTTAGTGCGTGCTAAAAACGCTAGTGCACCCTTAGTTCTGCTTAGTGAAAAGTGCCCTAATATTGTTAGCAGAGAAGGAAGAGTAATTCCCTGGACATCTGTATAACATATTCCTAATTTTAGCAAAGATTTCTCATCAGCACTGCTTAAGGAACAACACTTCATAAAACAGATCTGATAAGGCAAGAGGATGCACAGTTCTATATATAATTAGACTCAGCTTCATACAATTTCAAATAGACTCAGGTAATCAGAGAGCAGGACAAACAGAAACCGGATCATTTAAAATGAACTATGGGGTTCTTCAAGTGAAAAAAAAAAAAGATCTGGCATAAAATATGGAGAGAGCAATTTTCACACTGTCTGTAAGCCGGTTTTTAAAGGGAAACTAGCCACACTGCTTCTGATCCTGTTCAATTTATTATTGCTAACACTTGTGGAGCTCTTGATAAAATTAATATTAAAAAATGTATATACACAGATGATGTAATGGCATTTTTTCTCTTCTTATCAAGCTTCTGACCCCACTCCAACTATGTCATCCTGTGTCACTTATTCTTTCCTAAACCTCCCTCTGGGCTAGGCTCTTCACCCTCCCACTCATGCTGTTCCCCCCCTCTACCTGCAATGAATCTGGAGAGTTCTACAAACCAGTTCTAGTAATCCCCTAGGGAAATTCTCAAACCCAATTTACCAGAGGATTACATATACATAGAGCAATCAAACGATCTACCCTACTTTCACATGTATTTCATGCTCCTGAGTAATTTGAAATTACTTTTCTGGATCTATGATAAGCCTAAGCACTATAGTTATATCAGAGAATGTTCTTATTATAGTGAACTAATGATTAAAATATCCATCACATTAAAGGCGATTAAAGACACACTTCCTATGTATTTGAATCTGGGCTGTATCCTGGTGGTACAATAAAGTAACACAATACAACACCTGTAAACTAGCAATAGATAACACGTAACCACACCACTATATAACTGCAAAAAGTCAAAGGTAATGCCTCAGTGTGGTAAACACCCCAAACAAGACTAATGTCCAAACATAGGGGCTACAGCAGTTACAATCCCTGGCTACCTAACCACCAAAACAAAATAATAGTGGAGAAAAAAGCACAAGGCAGAAAAATCTCCAAACAATTCAAGGTGTGTGGTAACTATCAAATGAATACCAAGTCCAACTGACAAAAAATGCCCAGCACCAGACAATAAAGGCAGCAAAACCATACAAAAATATCTTCAAATATTATTAAACTTATGTTTAGAAGATTGCTGATCAGTCCACTTCAACTGGTGCTCTGCTCCCTACCCCTCACGCAGCTCTCAGCAAAACAAGGGACCCTTGTGTTTATCCCTGCTTACCTCTATATTTTTGATATCTGTTCAGTACAATAAAGTAGTTATTCAGATTAGAAATGAGATAATCATTTAAAACCTAGAAGAAGGTGCATAAAGAGGGCAATTCCATAAAGAGACACTCATACAATACTGCATTTAGATACTTAAATGCTAATATTCGGTCTACATTCTAGTCTACAGAAAAGGCACCTCAATTTGATGGCATGTAGTTTGAATGTGGGCATATCCGAACCGAGGCTGGAGCAAGGTTGGGATGCACAGTTACACACATAACTTTAGTATACTATAATTTATGCATGTTTTGGTATAGGTGGTGTAAGTGCTCAGGGTTTAATCATAAGCATGGGTTGTACTTATTAAATATAACTGGTCCAGATGTGCTCTTTATTCAGATTTGACTCCTTATGATACAGGAGTGGTTTTCCATTACCTTTCCCCAAGGAGGGGTTGTGGGATTTGAACTTGAGTCCTTCTGGTTGCTAGCCTGTCACTCTAACCATCTAGCCACTCCTCCACTCTATTGAGCTAGCTATTCTACAGAGGAAAGCAAGAAGCCAAATACTCTGTTATAGAAAGACCCTCTGTAGAACTTATGAATCATAGTATCAGTGGTAGTAAAGCTCATATTACTAATTCAGAAAAAAATGTGAAATAAAATTGTGAGGTAGCTAAAATATGGCTAGCACTAGATTACATGGAAGCATTTGTTTATCTAATCTTTTACTTAACCCTCCCCCCAAAATAAAAGGCTTTATTATTCCTTGAAATAAGCTAGCTTCACAATTATGTCTAACAGCTGTCAGATTTACCAGCAATTTTTATTTCAAAATCATCTTTATTTGCAGTCTTACAGAAATAATAAACTTCCAGAGAATACAAATAAATCACAGATGCTACATTTGTGCATAGGTTTTTTTCAGTGAATAAAAAAAAACAACTTTTCTAACCAAATCTTGTAGCAAATTCCATAGCCAAGGACATCAGAAACTGAAAGCTCCAGCACACCCAAGTCTTTTAAAATGCGTCTGGAAAAAAACATATCACTTATTAATTTTATTAGGCATCAGATATTCTTTGGTTTACTTTGCTGGGAGTTGTGATGCTAGTCCTTTAAAAACACCTCAGTCTATTCTAACACCTAGGAGCCCTGTTTATTAAAGTACAATAAGATTTTGCATTACTGCATACTAAGTACTAAAATTAATGTGTGGTGACTGCAAAGTCTCCAAGAAAATTGATTGGGGTCATGGTTCAGCTTCTTCTTATACAGTTTATTTATTTATTATATTTGGTACCTTTGTATCCCACATTTTCCCACCTATTTGCAGGCTCAATGTGGCTTACATAGTACTGTAAACGGCATTAGCCAATTCCGGTATGAACAAATGCAAGGTATGAACAATTACAAGGTGATATTGTGGTAGAATGAGGTACATGTATAGTAAATACAGGGCTTTTGTTGAGGGGGTACATGGGGGTACTGAGTACTGGCACCTTTTCCATCGTGTTCTAAAATTGACCCTTGGACCCCAAGTTTTAATGAAAGAGCTCAGGCTCTACACACCAATTCTGCCTTGTCATAGGTTCTGTGACTGGTTGCAGGGGACCTGACCATTGTGGGGTGGGTCTGTCAGTGATCACCCCATCCCTGAAGGGTGGCCTAGCATTTGAGTACCTGCTCCTTTTTTGCTAGAAAAAACACACTGAGTAAATACAATTGGGGGGGGGGGGGCATTAAAGAGGGAGGGGAAGAGTTGGGATATGTCCATTAAGGTCTTTGGTGTCTTTATGTTGCAGGTATCATCAAGTTAATACAGGGACAGTATTTTTACCATATGTATTGCGGATGACAAGGGTGCAGTCATCTCTACCGCATTAGCTGTAAGGTGCAGTCGCCACCCGTGCCCTGCCCCACTTAGGGGACCTTTTACTAAGCCATATACACACTTATGTGTATCCTACGCATGTCAATTTTGAACTACCGCACAGCTACCATGTGGCCAGGGTGGTAATTTCATTTTTTTTACGCATGTCTACTAAGCGTGCCGGAAATTTTCTGGCGCACAGCGCTAACTGGGCAGTAATCAGCATTGTATGCACGTACACCATTACTGCCCGGTTAACGCATGAGACCTTACCGCGGTAATGTCTCAGGCCCAAAATGGAGGCGCACCACTATTAATTTTACCGCATATCCATTTTTGGCAAAAAAAGGATCTTTTTTTCAGGTGTGCTGACCTGTGCATGTCCAATACACAAGTCTACAACAGCATGAGCCATTTTTTGGCGCACCTTAGTAAAAAGACCTCTTAATGTCTGGCAGTTAATTTAGGAATTAGAGTGCACTGTCAAGCCCTTGCATTAAAATCCCACAGGCAATATAGAGGCACATGATGCCATGTGCAGATACACATTGCAGGGTCTCATTTGCTGAGAACCAGGGCATAAAATGGGGCCATGCACAAAAAGCACAGTTTCTCAGTGGACCTGAGTATGCACTGATTCTCATGCTGAATGCTCAGTGCACTTTAGTAAATAGGGTTCTAGGTTTGTTTGTATCCCATGAATGCCATATATCCTATTTGATCAAAGCAATCCCTGATCTTTCAAAAACAACTTTATACCCTTTCTGTCTCTTAACACATGTTCTATCTCATCTAAACATATGTCAATATCAGTTGCATTCCATATACTTTATGGATGTATGCAAACATTTCTACCCACATCAATCTCTCTTGTATACTATTCATGTCAATATGGTTCCTCAAGAGAACTGGAAAATAAAAAGGCATATGTTCTATGGACTTATGGTGCAAGTACATTATTAAGCTGCACAAGTTCATATTAGGTAATGAGAACACTGCGACATTCTATTTTCTCCCTTTCACATAATACATAATAACCTTCTGCTCAGTGTGCTGCTGCAGCTCGGAAAGCGAATAGAATGTTGGGTATTATTAGGAAAGGTATGGAAAACAGGAGTGAGGATGCTATAATGCCGTTATATTGCTCCATGGTGCGACCGCACCTTGAGTATTGTTTTCAATTCTGGTCGCCGCATCTCAAGAAAGATATAGTGGAACTGGAAAAGGTACAGCGAAGGGCGACTAAAATGATAGCGGGGATAGGCCGACTTCCCTATGAAGAAAGACTAAGGAGGCTAGGGCTTTTCAGCTTGGAGAAGAGATGGCTGAGGGGAGACATGATAGAGGTATATAAAATAATGAGTGGAGTGGAACAGGTGGATGTGAAGCATCTGTTCACGCTTTCCAAAAATACTAGGACTAGGGGGCATGCGATGAAACTGCAGTGTAGTAAATTTAAAACAAATCAGAGAAAAATGTTTCTTCACCCAACGCGTAATTAAACTCTGGAATTCATTGCCGGAGAACGTGGTGAAGGCGGCTTAGCGGAGTTTAAAAAGGGGTTAGACGGTTTCCTAAAGGACAAGTCCATAAACCGCTACTAAATGGACTTGGGAAAAATCCACAATTCCAGGAATAACATGTATAGAATGTTTGTACGTTTGGGAAGCTTGCCAGGCGCCCTTGGCCTGGATTGGCCGCTGTCGTGGATAGGATGCTGGGCTCAATGGACCCTTGGTCTTTTCCCAGTGTGGCATTACTTATGTACTTATGTATATTAATCTCATCCCGCCATTACATCTCATATATAGGGGGTAATTTTACATAGATCGCCTAAAGTTAGGTGCTGGGATGTTGAATACTATGTGCAAATTCTATAATGGCCAGTCCACATGGAAAAGCTTTTATTGAATGCAAGCTTAGAGTGCATTTCATGCCTAACTTTCGGCATAAGAATTTACACGTCCCAAAGTCTACCGAAACATAACCAAACGAAATAGCAGTGAAATTACTATAATACCTCATTTCAATTATTGTAATAGTCTGTTGCAGGGTTACTATAAAAATCCCTTAGGGCCTTGCAGTTAGCAGAGAATACGACTGCTAGGATTTTGTGTGGCCTATCAAGATATGACCACATTTCTTTGGCATTAATGAGATTTTGTTGGTTGCCTGTGGACTACAGAATGCAATATAAAATCGTATGACTGATGTTTAAGGTTTTGATGGATTTAATGTTTTGTGTGATCACTGCTACATTACATTTACATCAATAAATTAGGCTTTTGAGATCTGCTTCAGAGAGCCTACTAGACATGCCTTCATTTTGGTTAATCATTTAGATAAACACAGAGCCTCAGTTTTTTATGTTGTCAGTCCAACATTACGGAACAGTCTACCGATTACTATGTGATCGATAAGAAATTTAGCTGAATTAAAAAAAAATAGTGAAAAACCCATCTGTTTCAAATTGCTTTTAATGTTGAGATTTAATAAGAGAAAAGATATTTAATGAAGCGGTTTTCAGATGATTTTATGTTGTTTTAATTATTGATATTACGTAATGTTTGTTTTTGTTTTGTATGTATTAATATATAATTATGTATGTTGTATTGTAAACCACTGAGAACTGTAGATCATGCAGTCTATAGATTTCCAAATGGGGGATTGCCTAAAAAGTGGTTCAGAGAGCCTCAATAGTACCTGAATGAGATGCTGAGGATCATTTTTAAGCTCCTCCAGTGGTAATGCTATAACCCAAGACACACTTAAAAAATTGCCGTCATTCAATGTAGCAAGGATACATGTGGTTATCCCTTTCTGAAAAAGGCCTTAACCATATGGATTTTGAATACGTGCATCCTGCGACTATGAAAGAGGAATGTACTACCTAGACATGATTTCTGTCTTTTTACAATACTCTCTTCACAGCTCAAAATACATTTTGTGAATTCCCATGCCTATTTCTTTCCAAGCATATTTTAGAGGCAACCATTCAAAAGACCATTACAGATTGGATGGTATCTAGAATTTGATTGTTTGTTAAGAATGTTACTTTCTGGTCTCAAAATTAGAATTCTACAATATGAATGACAAGAAATGAGGACAATATTTCTCAGTATAAGAAAGGAACAAAACTCAGAAAACTGTCAGCATCAGTCTTCCAATAACAATTGACTATATTTAGAGTATTTTTTCAGAATTTACAAGCTGCGAATGTGCAGCTGTCAGAGCCATAGAAATATAGCTGCTGTGAATTCAAAGAGATATAAAACTGCAGAGTGAAAAAGATGCATATTTAAGGTTTGTTATCTCAATGTGTGATAATATAATGCACTGAAGTCTCAACTAAACTGGCAAAGACTCCTTTCTCATTTAGGAGTTCATTTTAGAAGAGTTATGTGACATTTTCATAGAAACAGAGAAAATGACAGCAGGTAAAAGAATATGCCCCAAATATTCAGCTGGCGGTGGTCAGTGTTTTTTAAAATGCTGATCATCGCTGGCTAAATTATACCCCAATATTCAGTGCCTGGCCATGTCTGGGCACCAACACTGAATATCGGGAAACAGTTTGAGGTGGGTATGCTGCTGCAGCTTATGCGGGCCTGGCCGATATTCTGACGAACTCGCATAAGAGTTATGCGGCCATGGCTGAATATCGGACTGGGACTGCATATGTTTTATTAAATTTATTTTTTATTTAAATCCCCCTGAGCCCCTGACATGTCACATCTCTTCCTCTCCCCTCCCAACCTGCGTCCAAAAGCCATTCCCCTCCACAAATGGAACCACTCCACCAACCCCCCTGGAGTCCATGCCTACCTTAATCCCTGTTGGTCCAGTGGTGGTCATTGAAGGCAGAAACAGAGCCCCCTCACTCCTGCCTCTTGTGGCACATTTGCAAAATGGCTATCGTGACCTCTTGCAGCAGATCACAGTACTAGATTACTCCTGAGTCTATCCCCTTTCACACTCATCCTATGTCCCCTCATTCCAGAGTTTCCTTTCAATTAAGACTAGATTCGTGTGTATTTATGTCATGGAGGTATTTAAATATCTCTATCATATCTCTCCTCTCCCACCTTTCTTCCAAAGTATATCTATTGAGATTGTAAGTCTGTCCCCATATGCAGTATTATGAAAATTGCTGACCATTTTAGTTGCTACCCTCTGAACCAATTCCATCCTGTTTATATATTTTTGAAGAGTACACTAAATGAATATAAGCATCCTTCTGACCTTATCTACCTGTTTGTCCACATTAAGATCATCAGATACGATCACCCCTAAATCCCTCTCCTTCATGTACGGAAGTACTTCATCCCCTATAGTATACTGCTCCTTTGGGATTTTGTAGCCCGAATGTATAACCCTGCACTTTTTAGCATTGAATCTTAGCTGCCAAATTCCAGGCCTTTATTTAGGCTTCACTAGATCGCTCCTCATGTTATCCACATTATCAGGAGTGTCTACCCTATTGTAGATTTTGGTTTCATTTGCAAAGAGGCAAACCTTCACAGACAACCCATCTGTAATATTGCTTACAAAAATTTTAAAAATAACCTGGCCAAGAACCGATCACTGGTAATGTCCTTTCCTCAGAGTGAACTCAGTTTACCACTTCTCTTTGACATCTTCCACTCAACCACTTTCTAATAACGATGAGCAGCCATTAAAGTTTTTGTTACATAGTTTGCTGTGTCCTTTATGGGAATTTTCACTTTCATCATTTTTGTTTGGCCATTTTCTCATTTTGTCATAGTGCACATTATTTGAAAACAGTGCTCACTATTTGGAAAGAGGGTGCAATCTTTTTCCGAGACAGCATGCATGTGTACATAATTTTGCACCTGCGTAATAATTCATGCATGCATGATGGTCCCACTGTTAGGAAATAGTGTGCCCTCTTCCTGAAATAGTGAGCCCTCTTTACACTTAGGGGGAGATTCTATATATGGCACCTAAAAAATCAGCGTAGAAAACAGTCCCGACTAAACATATTTTAAAAGCGGTGCCTAGTTAGGCAAGGTATATAGAATACGCTTAGTTGATATTACAGCGCCTAAAACTACGCACCTCCATTTACAACAATGAAAGCAAAGCATAAATCCCGGCATGTAGATTTACACACACTGGGCTATATTATATAACTACGTGCGTAAATTTTGGAATGTCCATTTCCCCACCCATAACCACACCCCTTTTTGCCTGCACACATTAGAATTTAGACACAGTGCAATATAGAATATGCTTAGGGAGTTGTGCACATAAATTCTAATTATTGCCAATTAGTGTTCATTATTGCTTGTTAAGTACTGTTAACAACAATGATTAGCTTGTTAAGCCAATTAACTTATACATGCTATTACAGAATACACTTGGATTTCAGCATGGATCTCTAGACGTGCTATATTGTAATGTTCTATTACGTATTGTGTTGACATTGTAAGTAGAATACTATGCCATATTTTGTATTGTTATTTGAATATATTTACTGCTGTAATTGTCTGTTGTCTATGTTTGACTTATTCTTACTATACACCGCCATGAGGACATTCTTTCAAAAAGGTGATAAACAAATCATTAATCCGGGGGATAGTATGCAATCTTTCAAAGAGTGTGCACTATTATTGATGAGTGACAAAACATGAAATATATTTTTTTCTGTTTATTTTTGTTTGGTAACAACATGCAACGACATAGAATATATTGTTGACATTTCCTATATCATTGCAAATGACAGCCTATCCTTACCTTCTAACAAAAAGAGTCACTTTAAAGCATATACAGAGGGCAATTAGGGCCGAATTCAGTAAATGACACCAAAATTTAGGTGCCAGAAAAAATCGGTGCACTCCAGGATGTAACTGAATAAGTTAAATTGAACTATAAGGGACGTCTGACCTTGGCTCAACATCTTCTGGCCTGAAGTAATTAAGGAACTAATCACAATCTCTGTACTGAAACCCTTATGAAAACCTGATTGGGATCCATGTAATAACTGAAACCCTTCCAAGTAAGAAGCCAATTGTTAAGTAACCCAACCTTCCATGACTTTCATGAACAATGGGAAGATGCTAGTGGTCTATAGTTAGTTAACTCTTGAATATTACCTTTTGATGGATTCTAATAAAACTGACATGCAGGAAGACCTGAAAGAGACATCCTTAAATTTTCAAAGGAGGGGAAGAGGTGGCTAAAATCATTAAAAAGAATTGGGATATAATCCAGACACAGCCTTTGTTTCATGACCATCAGCGAAATGGGACCCCACTGGTATTTTGTGAAAAAGATGTGTGCCTGTTCTACAAAATACAGATTTAAAAATGTTTAAAACTTAAACATTGAAAAATTAAAATCTTAGGAATTTGTACAAATAAGTTGCACTATCAAGTTTTGCAGATGTTTGACCTGTGATGAGTCTCATGTGAGGTACAATGTTTACAAGGAATTTTTAAGTACCGCAGATGGAGGTCTTTTCCTCCATATACAATTTTTGTATGTTTGAAGCACTGAGTATTTTAACCCATCAATACAGTTAGTAGATTGCAAACTCAACAGCTCACACCTGTAAGTGCCACTTTGTATGCATTCAAAGTCCTGAGTGATACACCTCTATTTTGAACATGTTTCTTTGTAAAATGACTGTTCCTGATTCATGTACCACCAACTACAGGCACTTTTTCCATAATTTTATAGGCAGACACCACATTTGGAAAACCTTTCATAAAATGCGCTGCACATTATAAGTATCCAGACTTTGATACTTCTTTTCCTACCTAGATGACCTATACAAAATCAAGCTTCATATCTGAAAAAAATATATGCACATATATTAGTCTCATAGAAACAGGCACACACAAGTACTAAATTGGCCCAACTCTGAAATGTGCAAATAGTAGCTTCAGTCATCAAGGCTTGAAATTTAGATGAGGTTGAAACCTTGACAATCAGTGTTATTGCTATCAAGTTTCATTCCGATTTAATCAAACCTATGTTAATTAAGTTCTAGCTGCTTCTATAAGAGCCCTAGTTGAAAATGCCAAACGCTTTTGGACACAATTACCTGATATATTTAAAAGACTTGGGGGTAATTCAGTAACATAGGTGCTAACATTTTGTACCTATTACATGTATATGTGTTTAGCATAGCAGTATTTATATACAAACGGACCAATATTCAAAGCGATTTAAGTGGGCAGGAGCCACCTAAGTGGGGATATTATATTATAAGAGACTTAACTGGAGAGTATTGCTGAATATCCATGGGCCTACCTGTCTCCCTAGTGGCCTAGTGGGGGTCTTTTTGTACAGGAGTGCAACCCCCTTGCTCCTTCCCCCTCGTGACTGCCTTTCAAAATGGCTGCCACAACCTCTCGTGGCAACTTGTGGTACTTCATGTAGTACTGTGAGAGGTCATAGCAGCCATTTTGAAAGGCAGCCATGATGGGACAGGGGGGGGGGGGGCTGCAATTTTGCCACCAATGACAACTGCTGAACCACTAGGGAGACAGATAGGCCCAGGGGGCCTACTTAGACATCAGGAGGGGGAAGGGGAGGGAATATAGCTTAGTGATTCTGCTGATGACCTGGATTGGCCACTGTTGGAAGCAGAGTACTGGGCTAGATGGACCATTGGCCTGACTCAGTAAGGCTATTCTTATGTTTTTATGTTCTAGTTTATAGAATCACACTAAGAGTGTGGTATTTCGGGGCCGATTTTTAAGGCACCATTTATAGAATTTGGCCCTTAGTAAACAGTGATGAGGGAGGGATACGAGGATGGTATTAGGTTGGGAGGGGATTGGGAGGATTCTGTTTTAAAAAATAGTTATATGGGTATGTAGGACTTTAATAGAATGCTAGGTGTCACAGCTGCAGATAAAGGCCATGGTGGATTTATTTATACCCAAAACAGGGTGAAGTAGAGGTTGACCAAATGACAAGCCAACTTAGATGTTGCTTGAAAATCCTTTTATTCAAAGCACCAGGGCAAGGACCTGACACTGGCTGTGTTTTGGTGGATGGAGCTGCCTGCCTCAGTATTCTCTGTGAGTTAGAGCAACTGGTGCAAAGGTGCTGGTTGGAACAGTAGTATCAGCAGGATAAAAGATGCCTGTAAAATGAAAAGTGCCCAAGCAACCACTACGTATCAATTTGTCTTTCTTCTCCATAGAGGTTCCCTTTCTGTTTGCTGAATTTATTCATGGACCCACTACAGCAGGAGATTATTTATTTATTTAGCCTGCTTTCCCTAGAACACCCAGAATAGGTTACACAATTACATATATAGAAGTCCTTTTACAAAGCTGAGGTAGAAAGTGCCCTTAGCACTCCCTTACATGGATCTTTTCCACACGCTAAGGCCATTTATACCGCAGCCAGAACTTTGATCTGGACAAGTGTGCTAAGGTGACATTCCTTAGGGGAAAGTTGAGCAAAACTGAAAACATCCCCCTGACTGATGACTGTGAGATAAAGGAACCTGAACAGGAAGGTATATATCAATATCTAGGAGTGGAGGAAGTAGCAACAATCAAGCAGAATTCACTGAGAGAAAGAATCAGTAAAGAATATTATAAGAGACTAAAATTGATATCGAAGAGTGCATTCACATCAAGGAATAAGACACAGGCCATTAATCAGCTAGCAATTCCCACATTCCCATACAGCTTTGGTATTGTAGACTGGCCTCATAAAGATCTTGAAAAACTGGATGTGCAAACAAGAAAATTCTTCCATGGCCATGACATCATTTATAAGAATCAATATATACCAAGACTGCATATCCTCAGAGCTGAAGAAGGAATGGATCTCATAGAAATGAATTATATCTATCAAGCTACTGTCATTAGAACCAAATGCTCAAAAAGTGTTGAGATATGAAGGAAAACTTCCAGAATCCATTCCCATCATGAAACCTGGCCAAGCGTTCCATAGAGTAGAAAGAACGGGTGAGAATCCACCAGCACCAAAAGGGAAGGAAGCAGCAGAATATGTGAAGGAAGAGAAAATACTCCTCAAGGAATAAGACCAACAGGTTAGGCCTAAGTGGCAAATGCAGGGAATACATGAAAGGGCATAATCGAACGGAAACGTCTATCTCCATGGGCGTTTATCTCCGAGAACGGGTCCGTGAAGGGGCGGACCGAACTGTATTTTCGCAAAAAATAGACATCCATGTTTTATTCGACAATTTGTGAGCTGGGCGTTTTTGTTTTTCAGCGATAACGGAAAATGAAAGTGCCCAGCTCAAAAACGAATAACTCCAAGACATTTATTCGTGGGAGGGGCCAGGATTTGTAGTGCACTGGTCCCCCTCACATGCCAGGACACCAACTGAACACCCTAGGGGGCACTTCTACAAAAACAAAAAAAAAGGTACAAGAGCTCCCAGGTGCATAGCACCCTTCCCTTGTGTGTTGAGCCCCCAAATCCCCCTCAAAACCCACTGCCCACAAGTTTACACCATTACTATAGCCCTAAGGGGTGAAGGGGGGCACCTACATGTGGGTACAGTGGGTTTGGGGGGGCGGTTTGTAGGGCTCCCATTTACCAGCACAAGTGTAACAGGTGTGGGGGGGATGGGCCTGGGTCCACCTGCCTGAAGTCCACTGCACCCCCTAATAACTGCTCCAGTGACCTGCATACTGCTGCCAGGGAGGTGGGTATAACATTTGAGGGTGAAAATAAAAAGTTGTGAAACGGCATATTTTGTGGTGGGAGGGGGTTTGTGACCACTGGGGGAGTCAGGGGAGGTCATCCCCGATTCCCTCCAGTGGTCATTTGGTCATTTAGGGCACTTATTGGGGCCTTATTCGTGGAAAAACAGGGTCCAGGAAAAGTGCCCTAAATTCTCGCTACAAACGCATACTTTTTTTCCATTATCGGCGAAAGGCGCCCATCTCTGATCGGCCGATAACCACGCCCCAGTTCCGGCTTCACCACGCCTTCGACGCGCCCCCATCAACTTTGTCCGCATCCGCGACGGAGTGCAGTTGAAAACGTCCAAATTCGGCTTTCGATTATACCGCTTTATTCGTTTTTGTGAGATAAACGTCTATCTCCCGATTTGGGTCACAAGATAGGCGTTTTTCTATTATGATTATAAGCAGGAAAGTGTTTTGTACCAGTTTTTTTCCATGCTTATTGTAAATTATCTTGTTCATAATCCACTATCCTAGGCTGCAACTATCAATCACTCATTCTTAGGTTTTAATTCACCTCTTCTTAATCATTCTTATGTTTAATTTTAATCAGGTTCTAACAGCAGAAAAGCTCTATACAAAAAGACACAACAAAGTGGTATGCCTCATCCATTGAAAACTTTGTAACCACTACAGCATCATTGTACTGGAAAAGGATCATGACCCAACTTAGAATCAATGAGAATAAAGAGTTTGTGATCAACTGGGACATCTCCATTCCAACAGATAAAAATTGAGTGCCTGGAAATTGGATATAATGGTGAAAGAGAAAAACTAAAACAGAAAAAAGAATGTGAATGACCATGAAAAATTGTTCCAGAATAAAAATAAGTTGTCATGGTGATGACAAAAGCCATGTAAAGAAAACCACCAGAATAGCCTTGATTATTGAAGTGTTAGTCCAGAAATATTTCCCATTGTTTTGGATGCCACAGACCTCATTAAAAAGAATTTCCAAGTCCACCTAGATAAATTGCTTATTCAGGTAACATCTTATGAACTCCAGAGGGAACACAAGAACATAAAAACATAAGAGTAGCCATACTGGGGCAGACTAATGGTCCATCTAGCCCAGTATACTGTTTCCAACAGTGGTCAAGCCAGGTCACAAGTACCTGTAAGAAACCCAAATCATGGCAACATTCCATACTACCAATCCCAGGGCAAGCAGTTGCTTCCCCATGTCTGTCTCAATAGCAGACTACGGACTTTTCCTCCAGGAATTTGTCCAGATCTTTTTTGAACCCAGATATTCTAACCACTGTTACTATGGCAAAGAGTTCCAGACCTTAACTATTTGTTGAGTGAAAAAAATATTTCCTCCTATTTGTTTTAAAAGTATTTCCATGTAACTTCCTTGAGTGTCCCCTAGTCTTTGTACTTTTTGAATGAGTAAAAAATCAATTTACTTCTATTCAGGATTTGTAGAACTCAATCATATTTCCCCTCATCTGTCTCTTTTCCAAGCTGAAGAGCCCTAACCTCTTAAGCTTTTCCTTATATGACAGGAATTCCATCCCTTTTATCATTTTGGTCGCTCTTCTTTGAACCTTTTCTAATTCTACTATTTCTTTTTTTGAGATACGGCAACCAGAACTGAATGCAGTACTCAAGGTGTGGTCGCACCATGGAGCAATACAGAGGCATTATTGTATATTCGGTCTTATTCACCAAGTAATACAGTGAGCATCTGTAAATTTAAGAGACTAAGGGCCCCTTTCACCAAGCTGCGGCAAAAGGGGGCCTGCGCTGGCATCAGCGTGTGTTTTTGATGCGCACTGAGGCCACCTTTTACCACAGTGTGTAAAAGGTAGGTCTTTCTTTTTTTAAGAATTTGGCCATCTGGCAAGTGAAGCACTTGCCACGCAGCCATTTCGGGGGGTGCCCTTACTGCCACCCATTCAAGTGGGAGTAAATGGCTTCCGTGCTAACCTGGCAGTAACTGGGCAGCGCGTGGCACTGCTCGATTACTGCCTGATACACAGCAGCGCTACAAAAACAAGTATATTTTTGTAGCACCAGATATGATGGTGCGCTGGGGGTGGGAATTACCGCTGAGCTGCTGTGGTAGCCCGGCAGTACTTCCTTTTTTTGTGAGCGGAGTTGAGGAGTGAGGTTCATTACTGTCATTGTATGTGCAAAATAACCCATTTGGAGACATTGCCCTGATATAATTTTAGAAGCATCTACATGTATAGATCACAGCATCTACATGTGTAGATTGGCTCCACTGGTAAATTATGATTTCAGAAGCTGTTATTTAAATCACTAGGATGCAGAGAATTCAAAAGGGCTTGTTTTCGGATGGTTAAGGCAGGCTAAAAATATATATGTACATTTCCCATCTTACAATGAGATATACAGTGGTGGAAATAAGTATTTGATCCCTTGCTGATTTTGTAAGTTTGCCCACTGACAAAGACATGAGCAGCCCATAATTGAAGGGTAGGTTATTGGTAACAGTGAGAGATAGCACATCACAAATTAAATCCGGAAAATCACATTGTGGAAAGTATATGAATTTATTTGCATTCTGCAGAGGGAAATAAGTATTTAATCCCTCTGGCAAACAAGACCTAATACTTGGTGGCAAAACCCTTGTTGGCAAGCACAGCGGTCAGACGTCTTCTGTAGTTGATGATGAGGTTTGCACACATGTCAGGAGGAATTTTGGTCTACTCCTCTTTGCAGATCATCTCTAAATCATTAAGAGTTCTGGGCTGTCGCTTGGCAACTCGCAGCTTCAGCTCCCTCCATAAGTTTTCAATGGGATTAAGGTCTGGTGACTGGCTAGGCCACTCCATGACCCTAATGTGCTTCTTCCTGAGCCACTCCTTTGTTGCCTTGGCTGTATGTTTTGGGTCATTGTCGTGCTGGAAGACCCAGCCACGACCCATTTTTAAGGCCCTGGCGGAGGGAAGGAGGTTGTCACTCAGAATTGTACGGTACATGGCCCCATCCATTCTCCCATTGATGCGGTGAAGTAGTCCTGTGCCCTTAGCAGAGAAACACCCCCAAAACATAACATTTCCACCTCCATGCTTGACAGTGGGGACGGTGTTCTTTGGGTCATAGGCAGCATTTCTCTTCCTCCAAACACGGCGAGTTGAGTTCATGCCAAAGAGCTCAATTTTTGTCTCATCTGACCACAGCACCTTCTCCCAATCGCTCTCGGCATCATCCAGGTGTTCACTGGCAAACTTCAGACGGGCCGTCACATGTGCCTTCCGGAGCAGGGGGACCTTGCGGGCACTGCAGGATTGCAATCCGTTATGTCGTAATGTGTTACCAATGGTTTTCGTGGTGACAGTGGTCCCAGCTGCCTTGAGATCATTGACAAGTTCCCCCCTTGTAGTTGTAGGCTGATTTCTAACCTTCCTCATGATCAAGGATACCCCACGAGGTGAGATTTTGCGTGGAGCCCCAGATCTTTGTCGATTGACAGTCATTTTGTACTTCTTCCATTTTCTTACTATGGCACCAACAGTTGTCTCCTTCTCGCCCAGCGTCTTACTGATGGTTTTGTAGCCCATTCCAGCCTTGTGCAGGTGTATGATCTTGTCCCTGACATCCTTAGACAGCTCCTTGCTCTTGGCCATTTTGTAGAGGTTAGAGTCTGACTGATTCACTGAGTCTGTGGACAGGTGTCTTTCATACAGGTGACCATTGCCGACAGCTGTCTGTCATGCAGGAAACGAGTTGATTTGGAGCATCTACCTGGTCTGTAGGGGCCAGATCTCTTACTGGTTGGTGGGGGATCAAATACTTATTTCCCTCTGCAGAATGCAAATAAATTCATATACTTTCCACAATGTGATTTTCCGGATTTAATTTGTGATGTGCTATCTCTCACTGTTACCAATAACCTACCCTTCAATTATGGGCTGCTCATGTCTTTGTCAGTGGGCAAACTTACAAAATCAGCAAGGGATCAAATACTTATTTCCACCACTGTATAGATATTTAAGAAAATTTGCACATAGGCTTTTACACCAACAGTGCCGGTTAGGCATGACTTTAAATGAAGGATTGAAGGAGTAAAAAAAAAAAACTCATGTGGCTTTATTTGTTAATTGACACCACTTATAGGTATATTTTAGCAAAATAGAGGCATATGGAGGGCAATTCAATAAAAGTGCACCTGATTGGTGCATATTCAAGAAAGGAAAGTAGATACCTCTCTTCCTTTATAGAATACTATCTTAATGGGGTATATATATGTTTATGCATTTAGGGGTGAGCACTTACAGCAGCCTTAGAGCTGATATAATCAAAACATTATAGAAAATGTAAAAAGTAAATACAGTACAATATACAAATAAATAATTCTAAAGATATCAAAATAATACAGATACATAAAATAACAAATCAAAATAAAGTTATTGGAAGTACAATAATAATAAAATAAGAATACAACTAAGCAATTAACATAACAAAATATACAACTATACAACTAACATAATAAAATATCAAATAATTATTTGGGAGCCCTTTTAATAAGCTGTGCAGTGCAGTTGTAAAATACTCCCATTTTCCATTTGGTAGATTAATAGGCGTACCCTAATTTTCCCATTTGTTTGTGATCATTAGCATCTGAGCCCTTATCGACACCTATTGTCTAGGCATTATGAGCTCCCATGCTAACTACACGGTAACTGGTTAGTGCATGGTGATGTAGCACTGCTAATTGATTAGCACTGGGCATGCCTACTTGCAACCTCAGACCCGCCCTCAGCACTAACAAATATTTTCTATTTTTTAGCATGCAGGTGGAGCACGCCAAACACCAAACTACCATGAGACGACTGAGCGCTCCCCATGGTAGTGCCTTATACTCTGTGATAAGTCCGTGTTAGTGCTTGCCATACCTTAGTAAAAGGGCCCCTTTGTTAAAAAAAATCTAATCAGAAAAGTTTTAACTAACCTTCCAAATAAAGAGTATGATCTAACTGTACTAATATACAAGGGAAGTCTATTCCATTCTGAAGCAGCTGGATAGGCAAACAGCTTTTCATGCTTTTTCTTTGTAATAATTTTGTTAGCAGAAGGAAAACCTAACATCAATTTATCACTGGCACTTAAACTCCTATTACTTTCAGAGAAGAGCACTAATGGATTTATTGGGATTTATTAACCTCCTTCATGAAGGGATTCACCCAAGGTGGTGTACAGCAGGCACAGCTTGACATAAAACTTAAAAATGTTGTTACCAGCATAACAATAGTGAAATGATCAAATATAAGTATAAATACAATCAATGAAGTAGACTTGGAGATGGGAAATTGAATCCTAGAAATAGGAGTGAACATAGAAACAGATAAAAATATAGGCAGATAAAAGAACCATATGGTCTTATCCAGCCTGCCCATCCATGCCATCTACTCTCCCTATTACTGCCTTAGAAATCCTATGTACTTGTCCCAAGCTCTCTTGAATTCAGATACTGTTTTTGTCTCTACCACTTACCACCCTTTCCGTGAAAAAGTATTTCCTCAGGTTTCTTCTGAATCTATCCCATTTCACCTTCATCCTATGCCCCCTTGTTCCAGAGCCATCTTTCAACTGAAAAAGACTTGTTTCCCGTACATTTATTCTGCATAGTTATTTAAATGTCTCTATCATATCTCCTCTCTCCCACCTATTTTAGCATATGTCCCATTTTATGCAAAGAGACCTAGTTACTAATAACTGGGGTTAACAGCAAAATAACACATCTTAATGGTAGCCCACGTTGATCGCTTTCCCCCATAGTATCCGAAATATATGCAATTAGTGGGGAAGCAATCAACGTGGACTACCGTTGAGACATGTTATTTTATTGTTAATCTCAGTTATCTGTTGCTAGGTCTCATTGCATAAAGTGGGATGTATGCTAAAATAGGTGGGAGAGGGGAGATATGATAGAGACATTTAAATAACAATGCAGAATAAATGCACGGGAAACAAGTCTTTTTCAGTTGAAAGATGGCTCTGGAACAAGGGGGCATAGGATGAAGGTGAAATGGGATAGATTCAGAAGAAACCTGAGGAAATACTTTTTCATGCCATCTACTCTCCCTATTACTGCCTTAGAAATCCTATGTACTTGTCCCAAGCTCTCTTGAATTCAGATACTGTTTTCATCTCCACCACTTACCACCCTTTCTGTGAAAGCACATCCATAAAACTTAGATATGATACTCACAATGTCAGCACAAGACAGATAAAACACCTTAACAGGCACACATTAAAACATTCAAGTAACACTGATATGGTAAACATGGGAGCTGATATTCAGACTGCGGGAATTAGCCCAGCTAACTCCCATGGTCCACGGTGATGCCGGATATTCAGTGCCGGGCCCTTTCCAGTGACCGGCACTGAATATCCGGTTTATTTTTAGCCGGTTTCAAGATAACTGGCTAAGAAGATATTCAGACTTAGCCGGTTATCTTGAAACCAGCCAAAGATAGCCCATGTTTTCAAGCGGCCATATTTAGCTGCTACACTTGGGCTGAAAATCAGTGTATAATTGGTTATAGAACCCGATAGAGTACAATTGCAAGGGGGGCATGGGCAGGTTAGGGGCATGCCTAGCGATAAAACATGAGGGTTTTAAAATATTTGCAGTTGGACGCCCAACTGCATACAGTTAGCCATGAGCATTTACACCAGCTGTTTTGCTGAAGTAAGCGCTAGTGCCTAATATTAAGTGTGTAAATGTGGACTTATATAACAACTATCGCACATGCAATTGCTGTTAAAGAATTTGCACTTAGCACGCAGCTTCCAGGCACCCAACTTTGGATGAGTTTTTGAGAGTTACCCCATGCCCCACATTCTATAAAGTTGCACGCCCCAATTTCCAACTAGTGTGCAAGTTATAGAATAGTTCCAGTTGAGCGCCTAACTTAATTGTTAAGTTAGGCGCCAATTGGCCTTAAGTACTAATAAATTAATAATAGCCTTTATGTGGTGTTGATTGGTGCTAATTAGCACAAATTTGTAGTTACACGTGGAACTGCATTTAGGTGTCATTTTATAAAGTTACCCCCTAATTCTATAAAGGGCACATGCTAATTTGGTCGCATGCCCAAATTACGCATACAATTTAAATGAATAATTAGCCAAATAGTGCCAATAATTGACTTTTTAACAAGCTATTTATTGGTGCTAATTGGAGTCAATTAAGATGCGCATGCATACGTTTAGGCACATGATTCAGGTCTTTTACCTGATTATATACAATACATGATCCACTGAAAATTCACAGTTAGTAAATAGAGGCTAGTCAGTTATATCGTGTAATAAAATTGGCTATCTGCCAACTTTCAGCCCAAGTTTGGCGGCCATATTTGCATGAATAGCAGGACTATCTTTGGGTGGTTTAAACTCAAACCAGCCAGTGCTGAATATTGGTTTGGCTGGTTAAGTTTGAACTGGCCAAAAATAAACCATTTTTTCAATGTCAGGCACCAGAAACTGCCTGGCATTGAATATTCAGGCTCAGGGCCGATCGCGGTAGTTAGCCAGGCTGACTCCCGCGGTCTAAATATCAGGCCCTTTAATGATTTGTAAGGTAAACTGACACATACTGGATTTATCTCAACTTTGATTTTGAAACTCAATTGAGTAAATTATAATGAAAAATGTTAAGGCTTAGCCTCACAGCTGTATCTCCAGAGAGTACAATATTATGTAGCAGATGTAAGGTACAATTAAGTCCTTGACCAAACAATGTTATTTTTTCTCAATTAATCCTACGTGTTCCTACTACTAAAACTTTTCATAAAAGATCAACTTCCTACTGCAGAGTTATTAGCCTCTTTATCTGAATTATTGTGCAGAGTCTGTTCCAGTGTATTTCTGATGTGCAACACTATTTTGTACAGAATGTCTAGATCCGAAAACAGACGTTTAGGCCCATGAACACAAAACTGAAAAATTGCATTATAAAATCTTCACTGAATGTGGAGCCTTTTATAAACCAGATGTTGAACCATTGTAAAAATAAATATATTTGTTGTGATATAAAAGAATAACATCACTGAGGTCTTTACACATGTATTTAGATCTACTTAAACATGCAGGGAGTAGTTCTCTACAAGTCACCTAAAGTTAGGCACTGGGATGATGCACTAAGCATGAAATCAATATCACCATTTACATGTGTAATATTAGGTAAGTCTGAAGTTACGTGCCTAACTTTAGTCATGAACCCTTATGCTAGCTCAATGGCTGGTGCAAATGCTTGTGCCTAACAGGGCCAGCTCAAAGGGATAGTGGTGCCCTGAGCTAACTTGCTTTACTGCCTCCCCTTGCATCGCTTCTGGTGCCCCCTCCTTCCCCACAGCAGGTTCTGCATCTTTCCCTCCCTTGGGCTGGCGTCTCTACCCCCCATCCTTTGGGCTGGCATCTCATTCCCCCTCCTCACGGGTCCATCACTACTCCCTCACCCAGTGGCGTACTAAGGGGGGGGGGCGGTGGGTGCGGTCCACCCTGGGTGCACGCCGCTGGGGGGGTGCCGCGATCCTCTCCGCTATGTTCGTTCTGTGCTCCCTCTGACCTGGAACAGGTCCTGTTCCGGGGCAGAGGGAGCATGGAAACGAACGAAGCGGACAGGCGCGCGACACCCCCCCCAGTGGTGTGCATCCGGGGGGTTCTTTTGCCGGGGGGGTGTCCTTTTGCCGAGGGGGGGGGGGGTCGCTGCACCCGGGGGGGGGGGCAGGGCGCATCAGCGATCCGCCTCGGGTGTCAGCCCCCCTAGGAATGCTACTGTCAGTCGCTGGTGGCAGTAGCATGACAGGCGGCTTTCAGTCAGTCCCTGGGTCTTTCCTCTTCCTGTGGGTGCCCAAGTTTTCCTGAGGACGTCCTGGCAGGACGCCTCCATGAAGGGGCGGGGAAACCCGTATTATTGAAACAAGATGGGCGTCCATCTTTTGTTTCGATAATATGGTCGGGGACGCCCAAATCTCAACAGGTCAACCTTAGAGATGGTCGTCCCCGGTTTTCGGAGATAATGGAAACCGAGGACGCCCATCTCAGAAACAACCAAATCCAAGCCATTTGGTCATGGGAGGAGCCAAAAGTTGTAGTGCACTGGTCCCCCTGACATGCCAGGACACCCTAGGAGGCACTGCAGTGGACTTCAGAAATTGCTCCCAGGTGTATAACTTGTGTGCTGTTCCCTTTATCTTGCTGCACTGTATGCCTGGAATAGACTTTCTGAGTCGATATCTCATGCTCCATCTCTGGCCATATTCAAACTTAGGCTTAAAGCTCACCTTTTGAGGCTGCTTTTAACTCTTAACTCATTATTCACCTGTTTAGTACCCATTTCTGTTTTAATCAGTTCTGCAATAAGTAATGCCTCAATCCTTTATTTGTCCTCTTTGTCTGCCTTGATTGTAAGCTCTGTCGATTAGGGCCTATCTCATATATGTTTAGTGTACAGTGCTGCTTACATCTAGTAGAACTATAAAAATGAAAAGTAGTAGTAGTAAAGGTACATTGTGTTAGTTATTTTTCTTGACATCATATCTGCTTTTGATACCCTGAACCACTTGCTGATATTAGGCTGCAAGCATTAGGTTTGCATCCTAGGCTGCTGAATTGGTTTCATTCATTCTTTTCTGATCATTTTCAGCAAGTGAAAGTGAAAGATTATTCTGCTTTGGGAAACTTATTTGCTCTGGTGTGCTGTAGAATTCTTTGCTTTCCCAAGATTTTTAACAATATTTGCAACCCATTTGCAAGTTGTTGGCATCTTTGGTGCTGTGATATAGAATCTATGCTGATAACATTCAATTAGCTTTTACGACTAAAGCATTTATAGTTGCTGTTTTGGAAAGTTCAGCTTCTAATTTACATACCACTTCTGAGCTGGCTGTGGATAATAATCTAGTTTTTTACTTCAGTAATACTAAAGCTATATGGGTTAGTTCGTTCTCAGTCTCCCCCAGCCTCTGCTGTTACAAGTTGGCAGTATTGCTGTTGCTTTAACTTCTAAAGCAGAATCACAATACTCTCATTCTGGCTGCTTTGAACAAGTAGCCTGTTATTCGGTTCTCTTCCTTTTTTTTGGCCATGTATGGCAAGTTCCATGAAGCCTTCAGAAACCCACGATCAGGCTTCTCTCTAGCTGCCTCATGTGTGGAATTCTTTATCCCTATCCTTACACCAGGACTTGCATTACTTATCTCTTTGTAAGAAATTACAAAACTTAATTTTTAGTCAAGTTTTGGAAACATCATTGGGTTAAAGATGGAAGAGAGTCCCCCTGTGCTTATAAATCATTATTGTTATCTGTTTCTATCGAGTGTTGTTTGTTTAGTCTGATTTTCTTGTATTTTTATGTTTTTTAATTGTAACCCACCAAAAGTCTGAATTTTCTGGAAATTTTTAATGCAATAAATAAATATACAGCCCTCTTCCTTCACTTTGTCAAGGCCTCTGGAGTGATCTACTTCTCCTTTTCTATATTTAGCATATGATCCTCCATCAATGATTCTAAGATTGCATTACAATTTCAACATTTCCACACTTTTGTATTGTAATTTACACAATTCAATAAACATTTTGAATTGAAAAGATTGCATATAGGTTTTGTCACTGAATTGATAGGGACTCACTGGTAGTGTGATCTCTGATACTAGTTGTTGCTATTTTCTAATTTGTTTTTCAAATTCTCATATTTTTATTTTCATTTTAATTTTTCAACTTAATGAATGAAAAAAAAACGTTTACAGTGAAACATCTACAGTCTAAAAATATCCATCTTCACACGATTATTTTTAGATGAATAATCAAGTGATGTCTTCCACCTCTTCTGCTTCCTCTATTGTCCTTGCTAGATGACTGTAACTATGTATAATTTATCTATATGAATATCTACATCATTTATCCTTCAACAGATTGCATAAATGGGATACAAAGGTATTTCCTTTTCCATTTGATCTCAAATGGGTACATATAAACTTCCAGTATATACTTCAGTTCAATTGGGTTGAAAGTACACACTGCATGAAACAGAAAGACTTCTGCAGCAGAGTTTTTCTTAGCAAATTTAGAGGAGCTTACATAGATTCAAGCTGATCACAGATCTTATCTGCCAGTATCTTGGGTAGTTGTGTGGATGTCTGACAGCAAATATACAGCTGTTGCTGATCAATGGCTCTGGAGGGCCTATGGAATCCAACATTGTATGGTCAACATGTTTACTCTTTCCCCTCCTCAGTGAAGATTTTGGGAGTGATCCTGGATTCTATGGGCACTTTGGAGCTTCAGGTTAATAAGGTGGTATAAAAATCATTGTATCTTATGAAAAAAACCTATGTTCCATTCACAAATTCTTTCATATTTATCAGTTTCATCTACTCGTTCAAGCTTTGTTATTGAGTTCTTTGGATTAGTTTAATGTTATTTACCTAGACTGTTCTCAAGTCCTTATTCATAAGTTACAGACAATCCAGAATACTACATTAAGATTGATTTTTTTTTCTTTAAAATGTTCTGATCATTTGCCAGAATACTATTCTAAAGTTTATTGGTTGCCAGTAGCCACAAGTGTCATGTTCAAATTAGCCTATTTGAGACACAAGGTTTCTTACGGTGTAGTTCCTGTTTATTTGACTCAATGTTTTGTTTTATCAAATATTGTTCACGTTTCTAGATCTATCAATTTATTCTCCTCTCCATCAATGAGGGGTAAAGTAAGAAAGAAATACATAGACTTTCTGCTTTCTTATTAGACAACTAAATTAAGCAAAGATCATTCTCCTTTTATAATTCAGGAGTTGAATTATGAACTTTTTAGACAATTGCTTATTTATTTAAGAGCCATAGAAGAAGGTGAATTTAAAAATAAATGATGACTGATCAATGTTTATTGCCTATAACCATACTGGATCAGACCAATGGTCCATCTAGCCCAGTATCCTGTTTCTAACAGTGGCCAATCCAGGCCATAAGTACCTGACAGAAGCCCCTTTTCTCTACTTGTACCTCTTTATACTGTAGAATTGTCCTATTATATAAAGGAATCTAGGTACCTAGTTTCTGTTATAGGATACTAGTATTATCTGGTATCAATGCATCTAACATTTAGGAGCTCACACCTATGCCAGTCATAGATCTGGCATAAGTGTGAGCATCTAAATGCAGTAGTCATCCATATAAGTTACAGTATTGTGTAAGTTACTTGCATATCTTTGATCCCCGCCTATGTTCTGCCCATGCTTTGACCCTTTATACACCCCTCTTGCAAACACATGTTATGTAAGTTAACTGAGTATTTGCAGAATTGTGCTTACACATAATTTTTGCATTTATTGGCATATGTGCACACATAAACATGCATATGACATAGGGCCAGATTCAGTAAATGGCGTCTAAAATGTAGGTGCATTGGAATAATATGCATAGTGCTATTCTACAAACCGTATCTCCAGTAAGATGCAGTTTATAGAATACCACTTTGGCCGAGGGAATGTGTGTACATTTAGGCACGGCCACTTATATCACTGGTGTAAATACCCAAGCCTAAATGTACATGCATTCCCCTGAATTCCATAACAATATGTGATTCCCCCAACATGCCTACACTCCTCCAATGGCTGTGTCCCCTTTTCAGCTACACACATTGGAATTTACGCACACTTCTTTTTAGAATATGCCTATAAAGAAGCACACGTAAATTCCAATTATTGCCAATTAGTGATGATAATTGGTTGCTATCCGCCAATTATGTTCACCAATTGGCTTGTTACTCGATTGAGTAGCATGTTTAAATTGGCCACACACACAATTTAATGCACACTACTCACCGCACTTTATATATAATCTGGCTCATAATGTGCACACCAATGGGAGCACCTAGGTTATAGAATTTCCCTTCATGTGACTACATACGAACATAAGAATAACCATAGTGGGTCAGACCGATGCTCTATCTAACCCAGTTTCCTGCTTCTAACAGTGGCCAATCTAGGTCACAAATACCTGGCAGCAGTGGCTTCCTCATGTCTATCTCAATAACAGACTATGGACTTCTCCAGGCACTTGTCAAAACTTTTTTTTAAACCCAGATATGCTAACCACTGTACTCACATGCCTGGCTGCACATATATAGTAAGTTATCCTCATTTTTTCAGCTGTGAAAAAAAGTGATGACTGATTAATATTTTGTGCCTATAAATGTATACATGTATCCTTGGAATCTAGGAAGTGGTGCGCTATTGGATAAGCGAATAAACTGTTATCTTCAGTAGTGTCAGTGATCTGATTGCAGTGCTATGTGCTTTAAGCTGGGTGATAGCAACATAAAAATAGTCTTGGTTTGGTTCTCTTGTTCATTGAGACTCTCTAGTTCTTGGTATGTTGAGGGGATCATGTTCTTAAGACTAGAAAAAAAAGCAAGGCAGCAAACATTTCAATGATAGCCATTACTGGACAGCTAGTGGCACTCAACAAGTAATTCAACTCTAGAATTTGTCGCCAGAGAATGTAGTAAAAGCAGTTAGCTTAGCAAGGTTTAAAAAGGTTTAGATGGCTTCCTAAAAGAAAAGTCCATAGACCATTATTGAAATGGACTTGGGGAAAATCCACTGCTTATTTCTAGGATAAGCAGCATAAAACGTATCATACATTTTTGGGACCTTGCCAGGTACTTGTGACCTGGATTGGCCACTGTTGGAAACAGGATGCTGGGCTTGATGGACCTTCAGTCTGTCCCAATATGGCAATACTTATGTACTTATAAGGTTACCCCAGAGACTGTTCCTTTCCAGCTCTCCAGTCAGTGTGGATTCTCTGTCCTGCTCATGGCAAATTACCTAGAGGTGAAGGTTAGGGAGGGAAAAGGGGATAAAAAAATGACAAAGATTGCCTAAAAGCAAGAACAAAAACCTATTGAACTGTATTTTTACAAATGGTAGTACTGTAATATTATTGGAATAGATAACACAACAGAATTAGTAATACAATGAGTCTTTCTATGATGATATTGTAGTGTCTGAAAAAGAAAACCAATGAATAACTTAGCCTTTAATTATCCACACAGCTTAATGGCCTCCTGTGGTCCAAAAGCAAGTGAAAAGTGTATTTCTATGGTCTGCGGCTGTCAAGTAACTCATTTCCATCTCAGTTACTGCTGGGAAACTTAAACCAATCCCATTTTGTAGATTTTTTATCCCTCTTTACTTTGTCATCATCTGATTCAATCTTCAGTCTACTCATCTTTCTTTAGCCATGTGGACTTTTTTTCAGATTTCCATTTGTAGTAAGTCACCCGGTATCTAAACTCACATCAATGAAGTAGTAATCCAATGGCTTCAGTAATCTAATGCTTCCACTTTAATCATTCCAATGAAAAGGAAGGAAGGGTTTCTTCATAAATAATAGGGAGAGGAATTCATTTTACAACAAAATATAGAATACAATAAGATGAATCAAAAAGACAACCTGCAATGCAGCTTTTTTTGTTACATTTGTACCCTGTGCTTTCCCACTCATGGCAGGCTCAATGTGGCTTACAGGCACTTATTTGTACCTGGGGCAATGGAGGGTTAAGTGACTTGCCCAGAGTCACAAGGAGCTGCCTGTGCCTGAAGTGTGAATTGAACTCAGTTCCCCAGGACCAAAGTCCACCACCCTAACCACTAGGCCACTCCTCCACTATTGTAAAATATTTGCCTATGCTTAATTCCTAACTTGGGTTGGATTGGCAACATGGGAGCCCTTTCCTACTGGACTGGGAGCATTTGGGGCAAGGTACTATTTCTGGATGAGTCATAGGGATGGGGAGTTAAGGCATTTGGTTTGGTTAAGCATTTAATACAGACTCAGGGGCTCATTGGAAGATTATAGATGAGTTTTACAAATAAACAAAGAGGACAAATGCATAGGCACCTGGCAGAAGAAGCTTGGGGAGGCTAAACCTCCCCAGTCCCAACTGTAACCTTTCTTTCTCTCCTGATTCCACCGCTGCACTGTCTATTGTATTCCCAGGTTCTGCGCAGCACTAAAACCAATGTGAAGACTCATGGGCCACTTTTACTGCATGTACCTTCACTAGATCTGCCAGTCACTTCCCTTCTGATGTAAACTTCCTGTATTGGAGGGGTGTAACTGGCAAAGCTAGTGGAGCACATGCAGGAAAATGCACCTGCATGTCTTCAAATTGATATTTTTGGCTGACTGTCTCCAGACTGCCACTGACCAGGACAGACTACAAGAGGGTAAGCTGGAGGGAAGGAAGGGGAAAGAGAGAAAGTGGGTGATGTTATGGCCAGACCTATTAGAGCCGAAAGCAGGTCCATGGAGTAGCCTAGGGGTTGATGCAGTGCACTGTCGTTTCTTTCTTTACAACATCCGTAAAATCCGCCCCTTTCTTTCCGAGCACTCTACCAAAATCCTCATCCACACCCTTGTCACCTCTCGTTTAGACTACTGCAATCTGCTTCTTGCTGGCCTCCCACTTAGTCACCTCTCCCCTCTCCAGTCGGTTCAAAACTCTGCTGCCCGTCTCATCTTCCGCCAGGGTCGCTTTACTCATACTACCCCTCTCCTCAAGACCCTTCACTGGCTCCCTATCCGTTTTCGCATCCTGTTCAAACTTCTTCTACTAACCTATAAATGTACTCACTCTGCTGCTCCCCAGTATCTCTCCACACTCGTCCTTCCCTACACCCCTTCCCGTGCATTCCGCTCCATGGATAAATCCTTCTTATCTGTTCCCTTCTCCACTACTGCCAACTCCAGACTTCGCGCCTTCTGTCTCGCTGCACCCTACGCCTGGAATAAACTTCCTGAGCCCCTACTTCTTGCCCCATCCTTGGCCACCTTTAAATCTAGACTGAAAGCCCACCTCTTTAACATTGCTTTTGACTCATAACCACTTGTAACCACTCGCCTCCACCTACCCTCCTCTCTTCCTTCCCGTCCACATTAATTGATTTGACTATTAGATTGTAAGCTCTTTGAGCAGGGACTGTCTTTCTTCTATGTTTGTGCAGCGCTGCGTACGCCTTGTAGCGCTATAGAAATGCTAAATAGTAGTAGTAGTAGTAGTAGTAGTAGCACTGTAGAGAAGGGAACCCAGACCCATATCTCATTCTAACTGTTACACTTGTGGTGGAGCATGTGAGCCCTCCAACCTACTGTGTCCGCATATAGGTGACTCTTGCACACAAAAAGGCTATTGTAGTAGTTTACAGTTAAGTACAGTAGGTTTTTAGTGGGTTTGGAGGGCTCACCATACAATATAAGAGGGTAACGGGGAGATGTGTACCTAGGACCTTTCATGTGAAATCCACTGCAGTGCCCCCCTAGGATGTCCCACTGCTTTGTGGGATGTCTGTGTGGCCAGTCTAATAAGAATGCTGGCTCCCCATACATCACAATGGCTTGTCTTTGTGTGTTTTTCCTTTGGACCTTTTTTTTTAATGGTCCTAATAGATAGATGCTAGGAATTGGCCATTTTTGAAATAAAAAGTTGAATGTTTTTTTTCTGGTTTGAAAATGCCCGTGTTCACCGCTGGATTTTTGGACGCTTTCCGCAAAACATCCAAAATTGGATTTAGACATCCTATCGAAAATGCCCCTTTACATCTCTGAGGGTTACATTTTTGTCTGCAGGTGTTATGCTGTAGTAACAATCATTCTCCCTGTCTTTTCTCAGCTATAAGTAAGTCACTTTGGCAATAAGCCTGAACATAACTAGACAAAAGACTAAAGCAAAAAGTCATATGAGTTACCAGAAATAAGTTGTGCGGGAGTCCTCCACCTACATTCCTGCCAGTAGAGGTTGCTTTTTCAATATCATATTTTCAATTGCAAGGAACAGGCAAGCACTGCTGGATTCCAGAGAACCTGCCTGTCCCTGAAAACACAATATTAAAGTACCACCCGACTGGCAGGAATGAGGTTGGAGGAATCACATACATTTTAAAGGGAACATTAGTTATTAGGTATCAGAATTCTCAGGGAACAATTTTAAAGATATTTTCATGGGTAAATTGGTGTTTAATCATAGAGAAGGGTGCTTGAAATTTCCTCTCTCCAGCTGCAGGAAAGCAAGCAATCTGGGGGAGAGGGGGTGTCTCGGTTGGCATACTTTTCAACAGATCCCTGTGGAATGTGCCAGCCATCTGTTTTTTTTAAAGGGAAACACCTCAGGTCCTGTGAGCACTGCAACTGGCTAAAACTACCTTTTAAGGTGGGTAGTTAACAAAGTGTGATAAAAGGCCAGCATTTACCACACCTTGATTCACTATATGTCAGTATCGCAGGTCATTGGATCTCATATAAAATTAATAATGCTGCTTGTTAGCCACCTCACAAGCAATGTTTTTTTTTGTCATCCTGGGAGCATCGAGCCACCCAGATACAGACCGATGCTCCCAGGTCACATCTTAAAGGTGCCAGCAACATTTTTAAAAAGCTGGTTTAAGAAAGTCTCCCCCAGATCACAAACCCCCTTCTACAGCTACCTCCCAAATTAAGCCTCCCAAAAAGCGAACCCCAATCAGAGATGCCCCTCAACCTGAATGGTCATCAACTCCTCCCAAAGTCCCCCCAGGCCTACCTTTGAAAATCCCTGGTCCCTAGTAGGCTGGGCAGGAGTGATTCCTAGTTACTCTTGCCTTACTCGCACAAGGGTCAAAATGGTGCTGGGGACCCCTAACAGTAGTCTCAAGGTACTACTACTAGCGGTCATGCTTCTGTATAAGGGCTTATTTGCAGGTGCATTCCAAAAAAAGATATTTTTGCAAGGATCTTAATTGTCTTGCTGGAACATAAAGCATAGCTACATAAGCTAAATAAGATGGAGTATTCTCATGAAACACTCTGAGGGGCATAATCGAATGGGGCGCCCAAGTTTTCATGAGGGTGATCTCGCAGGACGGCCCGATGAAGTGGCAGGGAAACCCGTATTATCGAAACAAGATGGGTGTCCATCTTTTGTTTCGATGATACGGTCGGGGACGCCCAAATCTCAACATTTAGGTCAACCTTAGAGATGGTCGACCTAAATGTTGAGATGGTTGACCTTAGAGATGGTCGTCCCCGGTTTTCAGCCACAATGGAAACCGAGGACGCCCATCTCAAAAATGACCAAATCCAAGCCCTTTGGTTGTGGGAGGAGCCAGAATTCATAGTGCACTGGTCCCCCTGACATGCCAGGACACCAATTGGGCACCCTAGGGGGCACTGCAGTGGACTTCAAAAATTGCTCCCAGGTGCATAGCTCCCTTACCTTGGGTGCAGAGTCCCCCTAAACCCACTCCCCACAACTGTACACCACTACCATAGCCCTAAGGGGTGAAGGGGGCACCTACATGTGGGTACAGTGGGTGTTGGGTGGGTTTTGAAGGGTTCACATTTACCACCACGAGTATAACAGGTAGGGGGGATGGGCCTGGGTCCGCCTGCCTGAAGTGCACTGCACCCACTAAAACTGCTCCAGGGACCTGCATACTGCTATCATGGAGCTGGGTATGGCATTTGAGGCTGGCATACAGACTGGCAAAAACAAAAAAAATTAAGTTTTTTTTAGGGTGGGAGGGGGTTAGTGACCACTAGGGGAGTAAGGGGAGGTCATCCATGATACCCTTCGGTGGTCATCTGGTCAGGTCGGGCACCTTTTCACTGCTTGGTCGCAGGAAAAAATGGACCAAGTCGGCCAAGGGCTCATCAGGGACGCCCTTCTTTTTTTCCATTATCGGCCGAGGACGCCCATCTCTTAATCACACCCGAGTCCCGCCTTCGCTACGGTGCCGACACGCCTCCGTGAACTTTGGTCGTCCCCGCGACGGGAAGCAGTTGAGGACGCCCAAAATCGGCTTTTGATTATGCCGATTTGGGCGACCCTGAGGGAAGTCGCCCATCTCCCGATTTGTGTCGGAAGATGCGCGCCCTTCTCTTTCAAAAATAAGCCTGTCTGCATTTCAGCATTAATAGTCTTAAGTTGAGCCTGAATAGTATAGGAAGCCAATGATAATCACTGCATTCTGGAGGGTTCATAATAATTTAATTTAGAAGACAATACGCCTGTATATACAACATTATCATAATCAAGATGGGAAATCAGCAAAGCATAGATAAGCTCCCTCATCCAAAATGCTCAGAATTGACACAAAATTAAAAAAAAAACTTTCTTAACCACAATCGCAACCTGTTCTGTGAAGAAAGTTTTGTGTCAATCAAAACACTCAAATATTTAAAAGTGTCAATAGAACAAGTGCTATGGTATAATCCAACAGGCAATAGATTCAGATACATTCAATACTGATTCACTCTCAATGTGCTACTTAGCAACTCAATCTAAACAATTCTGTAAGGGTGAAAGGTCTAAGGAGGATGATGAAGATGACATATAAGCCAGCACAAGAGTATCATTGGTGTAAAAATACACACTAATCCCTGCATTCTGAATAACAGTCGCTAAGGGACTCACAGATGTTAAATGAGATAGGTGACAAAGCTGAATCTTGTGGGCCTCCACAGTTTACCAGGTAGGAAATAGAACGTTCAGACAAGAATGACCTAAACCAGTCAAAGACAATATCCCTAATTCCTATTGACTGCAGTCTTCACAACCAATAGCTGATGAAGTCAAAGGCCCAGGCTAAATCCAAAGATACTGTCAGAATTATTTGCCCATAATCTAAAGTACTATGAACTTCACTTAAGAAAGCCACTAATAAAGCTTTGGTGTTATAGCCATAGCAAAAATACGATTGTTGTGGGTGCAACACACTGACTGACTCAATAACATTAGTAACTTATTTCATTACAATTTCCCCTACAGTTTTAGATATGAAACACAGATTTGAAATAGGTTTCTAATTAGTAGGACCTGATGAATCAAGAGTATATCTCTTCAAAACAAGTGGGTACCTGTCCTGTGGAGAGGCTTCAATTAACTATCAGCAGCAGAAATGGTAATAAACCATGAGTAGTCAATTTAAGCCATTTGGATGGAATAGGGTCCAACTCACAGTAAATTACATTCATAGAGGAAAATAATTTAGATAATGAGGTCATAGATAACACTAAATGACAGTTTATTCAATTATTAACAACATGCACCTGTTCCTATCCTTCTTTGACCGCTGGCAAAATCTCAATAGGACAGTCAACTTTATACCATCAGAAGCTTTGTGAATTTACGAAGGACATTCTCTAATTTAATATTTTAATAGAAAAAGAATGGGCCAATGTGCCTGCAGATGGAATAGAATTAGCCTCTTGTTTTATTCAATGCACTATTCAAAAGTTCAGAAGCTATCAAAAATAAGTTCTGAGCCAGACTTCCAGCATTAGAGATAACTACAGAATAATAGCTTTTATTTGCTAATTTTATTTGGACATCATAGAATCTCTGCAGCTGCTTACAACAAAGACTTAGTTATGAAGTACTATGATTCCACCATAGTCACTCAGACACTCGATTTTCCATACTTGTCCTTTCAGTAGCTTAAGACCAGTATGATACCAAAAATTACATTTGCTAATTGCAATGCTCTTTTTCTGCATGTGTGCAACCTTATCAATTAGCCTCTTGTTTTATTCATTGCACTATTCAAAAGTTCAGAAGCTAACAAAAATAAGTTCTGAGCCAGACTTCCAGCATTAGAGATAACTACAGAATAATAGCTTTTATTTGCTAATTTTATTTGGACATCATAGAATCTCTGCAGCTGCTTACAACAAAGATTTAGTTATGAAGTACTATGATTCCCATAGTCACTCAGACACTCGTTTTCCATACTTGTCCTTTCAGTAGCTTAAGACCAGTATCGGGCTTATTTTCGAAAGTGATCGCCGGCCATCTTCCAACATAAATCGGGATCTCTCAAAAGTGGTGAAATCGGTATAATTGAGAGCTGCTTTTTTGACACCATCACCGCTTTCCCGTCGCTGAGCCGGCAAAAGGGGGCGTGTTGGCAGCGTAGCAAAAATTACATTTGCTAATTGCAATGCTCTTTTTCTGCATTTGTGCAACCTTATCAATTATCTTTTTCAACAGTATTCCAAATATTGACCTGAGAATGAGCAGATACAGATCCAAAACCCACCGGAAAAGAGGTACAAAAAATGAAAGCAAGATAGCAGCAGTATCAACCAAGTGAAGATAGTATAATATTCAGTCCTTTACAGTTGATTAGTTTTATCTAAAATATTAAACAAAATAGCGTGTTAGTCTGTCCATGATAGTTTTGAAAAACCCCTAAACTATAACTGTCTGAACTTGCAGTGATCAAATCTAAGGTATGGCCTTCAATATGAGTGAGGCCCCTAACTCACTGAGAATGGCCTGAGTCTGATAGGGATGATTGAAAAATGCAGTCTGAGCAGTTTCAGACATATCCCTTAGAATGATCGAGTTCAGAAAGAGAACAAAAGCCTTTGTGATAATTTGGAAAACATTATCCTAAATGGTAGATGACATACCTGGTTGGAAATCAAATAATGCTAAGTGCAAAGTTGAATGTGATGTAATGTGAATTAAACAACATTTCCTTATACAAAAGTGATGAAGCAGAAACCATTGTTGCCGACAAGACCATATCAAACAAAATGACCATCCCACCACCTTTCCTAGATAAATAGGGTAAAGATAAAACATTATAATTATGACGAACGCAAACATTTTATTTTATTTTTTATTTATCTCCAGAGGTTTCATATACCACACGAGGTCCAGCATGGCTACTGTGCGTAATATAAAATAAATGGGAGGAGGGAGGGGTAACTACAGAATGCAGATTATCCAAAGGTCTCAGAGAATAGGTGGGTTTTTAATTGTGATCTGAATTTACTTTAAGAGGTTTCTATTTGCAATGTTTGGCTTTGTCCAAGCATATTTATTGTGGGTATCCCAAAGACCTGACTGGCTAGGTGTGTCCCAAGGACTATATTGAGACCCCAGCGCTATCAGTGATTTTCAAACTATTCATCTCGTGGCACACTTACAAGGTGCAAAAATTATCAAGGCACACCATCAATTTGTTAAGGATGAAAGAGAAGGAAAGATGAGAGCTGTTTTCCTTACTTTTGGGAGCCCCTTCTTCTAGACCAGGAATTCTCAACCCAGTCCTCTGGACACGCCTAGCCAATCAGGTCTTCAGGATACTCACAATAAATATTTGTAGGATTAATTTACATACAGTGGAGGTGGGGCACACAGATATCTTGCATGAATATTTATTGTGGGTATCCTGAAAACCTGACTAGAAAGATATGTCTCGAGGTCTGGGTCAAGAACCCCTGGTCTAGAATAAGGCATCAAAATGAGACTACTGCCAAGCTAGCACGCACCCCTGGTGGTAATTTTGGATTTGGAATGCACACATAATGCCTGGACAAATTATTTTTGTATTTCCTACAGCACATGGTGTGGCTTAGTAAAAAGACCCCTCAGTAACTTAAACATATCTCAAGTTCATAACACCAACAATCCTTTTCATTTGTTCCCCCCATTCTATTGCTTACATAGGTGGAGTAACTCAATGGTTAGAACAGAGGGTTGAGAACTAGGGAAGCCATGGTCAAATCCCATTGCCGTTCCATGGGACCTTGGGCAAATGCAGGCTTAGATTATAAACCCTGCAGAGACAGGAGGGTATCTACTGCATCTGAATGTAACTTACTTGAACTACAACTGGGATGAAACAAATACAAATGATTTAAGTGAATCCTGAGCCACTGGCAATTATATTTTCTGTTCATTATGCATTGTTGACAATTTGCTAATTTGTACATCATCCAAATCTGAAAGTAGAAAAAAAGCAGTTTAATCAACATGGATTTCTTCTGTGATGTTATTACTTGATGAGTAAAAAGTAATTTCCTACGTATTTCTTGGATGCTAGCAGTACAACAAATTTAACTGCCTTAGGGCCCTTTTACGAAGGCACGGTAGGACTACCACATGGACAGCACATGGCAAAACAGCATTATTGCCGGGTGTGCTCAGGCACCCTGCAATAGTTCTGGGTTTGCCATACTCTGCTTCCTGTGCTAGAAAATCAGTTTTATTTTCTAGCGTGGGGGCAGGAAATTGGCATTTCCGCTGGTGATTGGGCAGCACAACCACAATGCCGCATGCTACCGATTACTGTATAAGTAGTGCATGAGCCCTTACCACTTCCTAAATAGGAGGTGGTAAGGGCTTAGGTCGTCATGGTCACATACTAATTTGGAAATTAGCGCATGGCCATTAATAGAAGAAATTGAAATGTGGACATTTTAGAGCCGTACTAAAAAGTGGCCAGAGCACGCAGGAAACCCACACACTAATACTACCACCAGCCACTTTTTAGTGTGGCTTAGTAAAAGGACCCCTTAGTTATCACATTACAGCATTCTAGAATAGCCTAAAAGGATACATTAGGGAGAGGGATTCACATATACAAACACATAAAAATGCAATCAAACATAAAATATAATTTAAATACATTTTATGATTGCTAGCATTTTATATGCACTTATATTTATATTCACCATTTTATATACATATATATTTGGGTTTATGTAGGTTTCTTAAATTTATGTTCTGTATGTTTTTAGAGAACGCCTGACGAAGGCTACTGTGCTGAAACACGGCCCATGTTGGGTTTTGCCTGTATGGACTATTGATGAATAAACTACTTGGAACATTAAACCTCTACGTCCTTGGAATTTGTTGTCTTCGGACTTGTGGTTTTGGGGACTTGTGCTGTGCATGTTTTTGTGGAAGTGTTTTGCTCTTCTTTTTGTTTTTTTCCAAGCATACTATGCCTGAGTAATTGTTACTATAACCTATAAAAATAAACTCTCATAACCAACCTTTTTTAGTTGTTGAGTAGAAATTGAGTTTTCTGATGCTGCAATGTTTTCAAGCACCTTCAACGAAACACTGTAGTTCTAGTAGCTCTGTGATAAATTATAGAGCTATGCAGTACTTGAAACATTGTTTAGTATTAGTCAGAGGCCCTGGTTTGTGACTATTTCCATTTACGAGTTTGCTGTAATTTATACGTTTGTTTTTGAAGCTTACTTAAATGTCTTATCCTCATCGAAAATCCTAGAACACTTACTCAGTTTGATGGCATGACAGTAAAGATAGCACATTGTGCTACTGCCAAAGAACAGAATAAATAGGGTCAATTTATCTATATTCACATTAATATTTGATAACATTCCATAGTTGCAAATACAGTATAAGACAAATTGTTGGCACATTATATTTAAATATGATATAGGGCTTTCTAACTGTTAGAAAACATTATATTGTTTTATCCTACCTTTTTATCATAGGCATAGATTTTGTAAACAAGATGCATAGCTAATTTTATCTAATGCAAATTTTTGTGTATGCCTTGTGGCTGTAGGGACGGTAATCCATTATTTCCATATGCACATGACACTCCTTTATATAACTAAGAAGAATCTACAAAGAATAAATAACAGGCTGTAGGTATAACACCTATGATCAATTTAAGATGTTTGGGAATCCTTGGGAACCTTTTACTAAGCAGCTGTAAGCACTAACGCCTGCTTACCACACCTTAAAAGGCACTACCGTGAGACACGCTCCAGCCTCCTGCGGTAGTTCTGGGATCGGTGCACACCAATCCTGAGCTAAAAATATAAGAACATTTTTTTGTGCGGGAGGTGTGTTTGGGAGCGGAGAGTAGGCATGCCTTGTGCTAATCAGCAAACCACTATGCACTGCCGATCAATACAGGTTTAGCGCAGGAGCCATTACCACCTAGTTAAATAGGTGGTGGTAAGGGCTTCTGCTAATGTCTGCATGCTAATTGGGAAATCAACGCATGGCCATTAATGGAAAAACAAAATTGCGGTCATTTTACTGCTGCGATAAAAGTGGCCTCTGCGTGTGGGAAATCCATGCACTAAAAATAGGGCAGGCAATTTTTTTTAGCACAGAATAATAAAAGAGAATCAATATCTTAAAGAGTGAAAAAGTGCACTATTATTGCACATATGACCGAACTACCTTTCTATATAATTATGTCTGGTACAAAAACATGGGGGGCATTTTACTAAGCTGTGTAAGGCTCTACGTGTGCCCAACACGCGCCAAAATGGAGTTGCTGCCCAGCTACCACATGGCTCTTGCGGTAATTTCATTTTTGGAATGCATCCGAAATGCATGTAGGTCATCACCGCCTGGTTACCACATGATACTTTACCGATAGGTCAATGGCTGGCGGTAAGGTCGCAGACTCAAAATGGATGCGCGGCAATTTTGATTTTGCCGCAAGTCCATTTTCATCAAAAATGTAAAAAAAGGCACTTTTACAGGCGCGCTGAAAAAATGGAGCGGCGTGCGCCCAAAACCCACACCTACACTACCACAAGCTATTTTTCAGCACACCTATGTAAAAGGATCCCTCGGTGATCACTGGAGGGATGAAGGCATAACCCTCTCTTAATCCCCCAGTGTTCAGTGACCTCCTCCCACCCCTCAAAGATGTGACAATGGCAGTAGATACCAAGCTCTATGACATCTCCAGATATTGTCCATTCCTAAGAAAGCAGCAAGCTAGTGGATAGTGATTAATGGGACCCAGGTTCAATTCCCACTATAATTTTTTAATTTCAGTACAAATATGTGAGCCCTCCTGGAACATAGAAATACCTGCTGCACCTAAATATATAAGTGACCTGCAAGCCTGAGGGCTATTGTAGTGGTGAACCTTTAGGTACAGTATGCTTTCTCTGTTCCTGGAGGGCTTCATACAGGATGAAGGGATTTAGGTAGGATTTCTACTTGGGTCCATTTATGTGAAGTCCAATACACTGACCACTAGGCTTCCCCTCTTCACTGCTGGGATGTCTGTGTGGCCATTTTACTAGGAATGCTGCCAGACAGACATCCCAATGCATGTTTTTCTACGTTTTTCCCTTGGACTTGTTTTTTCAAAAATGGTACTTACAAATGAACGTGTTGAGCTTGAAAAACGTCTAGCTCAAAGTCATAATCAAACCAGAAACATAGAAGTCTTTCTGGTTCAACTATGGCTGTGAGCTAGACATTTTTTGTAACATTTTTGGCAACACGGCTTAATTTGGACCTTGATGTCATATTGAAAATGCCATTTCACAAGTAGCAATGACTGGCATTAACAAGCACTAAGTGGCATTAATGTGGAATTATGTACCTAACTGATTACGCCCCTATTCTATAATCTTAGTACTTAATTTCTATGGTGTGCATCTGCAATGGGGTGTGGACCTGGGAGGGGCGTGGGTAGGGAAGGGGTGTGCCAAGCTATTATGCACTAACTGCCATCATTTAGATGTTATATATAGATAGATAGATAGATAGATAGATAGATAGATAGATAGATAGATAGATAGATAGATAGATAGATATATGTTATACATATCCTGTGCTTAGTTCATTACAAGTTCATGGAGAATTGATGGCATGATGCTGCAGTAAAGTTTCAGAGGTCTGAAATCTTGATTGCTAACCCCAGAAGTAGGCTGGGTGCCAAAATGCCATTTCTACTTTGATGGTGTCGGGTCTATTATATGTTATCAGTCCTGTACTCTGCAATGTCAGTTAAGTGACCTCTTTTCATGTTACAGTTGCACTGTGAGTTTTTTGAAAATTTTTGTGGTATTGTTTTTGAATTTATTAGGAGAGTGTAAAGTGATTTAAAATATTATAAGGTCTGGACTTGAAATAGCTGTGCACTATGAGGCCCTTTGCGTAGGTGCCTAAGCGCATACAACGTGTGTCAAATTACCGCCCGCCTACCGCATGCCCCGGGTGGTAATTCTAATTTTGAAGCTCGTCCAAAGTGTGTGGCAGAAAATAATTTCTATTTTCTACCATGTGGCACTAACCAGGCAGTAATTGGAAGTGTACATGCACTGATGATTACTGCCCAGTTAATGCGTGAGACCTTACCACTAAGTCAGTGGGTGGCGGTAAGGTCTCATGCCCAAAATGGAAGCACGGTAATTTTTATTTTGCCGCACATCCATTTTCGGCAAAACAGGCATTAAAAAATGAACCTGCACGCATTCAAAGCACATACCTACACCAACATAAGCCATTTTTCGGTGTGCCTTAGAAAAAGGGCTTCTATAAGAGGTCCTTTGACCTGATTAAACGAGTATGATGTCCTCCATCTTCTCTTCTTTTAGAAGTTTGTTTTGAGATCTTAGTATACTTTCTGTTCCTTTTTGACTTGGTATTTTTCTTGGATTAGTTTTTTTTATTTCCTTTGTATTTTTTAGTTAACATTTAGATGGGAGCATTTCCACTATCCATTCATGTTCTTGTGTAAAATGCTGACTTAATATTCTACAACAGAGTCGGGGAATCCAGATGCCATCATTGAATTCATGTTTAGTGCCCGTATGTTAAAGCCTGTTTAGGCAACCTTTAAAGAATTACCACCTAAGAGTGCCAAGAGGATGAGAAGGAGAAAGTGGTATAAACAGTGGAATGAAGATCTCAAGGCACCAGGAGAGTGGTGAACTGGCATCCACATTACCATGAAGACACCAAATTGCCTGGGGAGGGGTGAAGAGTTAGGTTAGAGTCAGTGGGAAATAGCTTGAAGAAATATCTTAGTACTTTTTTTTACTAAACTGCACTAGTGATTCCTGTGCAGCAAATGCGACACAGCCCGTTCAAAATGAATGCGCTGCAATGCATTTTCCATGCCAGGAATCGCTACTGTGGTTTAGTAAGAGGCCCTTAGTGTCTGTATAGACAGGTTTAATTTGACAGCAAGAGCCCAATTTCTCTCACAGAAAGATCATAGAAAAGGATTTAGGGTCCCTACTTTGAAAGGGAGTGGGAGTGCAGCCTAAAGTTTCATTTGTACTGTTCTTCTATCATAAAGAAGTTATTATTGATTAGTTTCAAATACAGCTTCAGTGAACATTTTGGACCTCCTCTTTGTTGTAGCTTTCGAACTCCTGCTGGTGCTCCTTGGAGTACAGAGTGGGGTCTCTGGCCTAGCATAAGCAGCATCCCCTGAAACTAGCTCTAACAGGGGTTTTTGTACAAAGGATGGAGAATGCTTTGTCTGGAAGATGGTCCAACAGTTTTCCTCCAATGCATTTTCTAAAACATTGATCCTTAAGTGTTGGAAAATGCCTCAATACATTTGATTTTTACAGGCTCCCCATTCTACATCTTTGAGGGCTGCTGGAACTGGTATAAAGGATGTCCCTGATTTTCATATCTCACTCTCCACTGCTTATTCTTGGGCTTAGGAGTATTCCTCCCTACCGCTGTTTACCATCTATCATGTTAGGAACTAGCTTATAGAAACTCTCCTCAGTTGCAAAACTTTCAGTCTCTTCAAGAAATACTTTTACGACAAATAAGAGGAAATATTTGTTTGTCCCACAAATAGTTAAGCTCTGGAACATGTTGCCAGAAGATGTGGTAATAACAGTTAGCATATCTGGGTTTAAAAAAGGTTTGTGTAAGTTCCTGGAGGAAAAGTCCATAGTCTGCTATTAACAGACATGGGGAAGCCACTGCTTGCCCCAGGATTGGTAGCATGAAATGTTGCTACTATTTGGGTTTCTGTCAGGTACTTGTGACCTAGATTGGCCACTTTGGGGAACAGGATACTGGGCTATATGGACCATTGGTCTGACCCAGTATGGCTATTCTTATGTTCTTATGTATCTGGAAATCCTTCATATAATGATTCATCCAATTCAGTATTTTTATAAAAATGCTCCATATACTTCTCTGGAGGGTACAAATGTATCTACAGTTTGATGGCATTCCTTGGTTGCCTCCTACATGCACTATCTTTCCCTTCTTTTTCTCCTGTGTGGAGATGGAAAAAAAGACAACTGGTATTTTAAATTTTTACTAATATAAATCTGCAGCACGGGTCTTTTTGCAAGATCAACTACTTTGCCTCCTCAAGGCTACATTATGACTTTTGTGAGCCCTCTGCATTTTTGTTCTCGTGGACTCCTCCCTTGGTGGCATTTAATATATGAGAGAGATTTTAATTTGAATTCTATGTATGCTTTATTTTGGTTTTGATTTGATTTTATGTTTTGATATTCTATTTATTGTGCATATTTTTAAGACTGAAAGGCAAGGCATGAAAATAAATATCTTCTACTTCATTTTTATTATTTCTTGATTTAAAAACAATATGGACCCTATTTACTAAAGTGTACTAGCATTTTTAGATTGTACTAAAAATTAGCACGTGCTGTGTAGACCCCCATAGGAATATTATAGGCATCTATATGGTTAGCATGCATTAAAAATACTAACGTGCTTTTAGCGCGGCTTAGTAAACAGGGTCCTAATTAATAAAATATTTCTTTGGGTCCTAGGCACTATACCTATGGTGCCTAATGGATAAGTCTGCCCTATGCTTCCTCTGTTACTCCACCAGCCTCACACTTACCTCTAGCAAACACTGATCTGATTCAGTGCAAGAGAAACAGTTTCTATATATTGTGTAATGTGTAGGAATTTTGCTGTAAATATAAAACACAATGCCATAATCGATGTGTGAGTTTAAAGGCTCAGGGCCTTCATGAACAACATGCTTTCACACAATCATTTTTAAATAAAATAATTTAACATTTTCAGGAGCTGGTAACATTTTTCACATTTTAAGTTGGTAATGAGAAGACAAAAAGAGAGCATGAGAGAGGACTTTTTCATTGCACTGCACAGTGTCATGTCTGCTATCTACCTTTACACTCCATTATCCTCCCCCCCTTTACCATTTTACTGCTTGCATGATATTAAAAACGTATTCCTGCAATTTTGTTAAGTAGGTGATGATGGGCACAGGAAGCATGCTATATAATTTTGGCAGTTCTAAGACTACTAATTTTTGTTGAATTACTAGAGAAATTACACTCACAAGATCTTGCATTATCTATAATTTTTGATGGCTCTCAAATTCCATCAAAGTAATTTACTTTCATTCATTTTCCATGATTAGCCTGACAGTGTCTCTACTTGCCACTCTACCCTTTAGGAGGTAGTTCTACCTTGAGAATATCACATAACATATGAAGAGAGATTTAATAAACAGCAAGTTCAATCTATTGTATTGATACCCCATAACCTAGAAAACATTTGATTTCTATGAAAGTAAACAGTCCTCAAAATCAGTCAGTTATGTAAAATAAGGACAATCAAATGGCATATACCTGCTCTTCCACATGAAAAATAAGAATAAAAACTCCTTCAAAATACGTTCAAGTTTCACATTTTGGGGTCTTTTTACTAAGGTGCGCCAAAAAAAATGGGCTGAGCTAGTGCAGACGTGTGTTTTGGGCGCACGCAGATCCATTCTTGAGTGCACCTGTAAAAAAGGCCTGTTCTCTATTTTTGCTGACAATGGAAGTGCAGCAAAATAAAAATTGGCGTGCGTCCATTTCGGGTCTGAGACCTTACTGCCAGCCATTGACTTAGCGGTAAGGTCTCACATGTTAACCGTAAGGTAATCATCTACGTACATAGAATGACGATTACTGCCCAGTTTCTGCTGCACGCCAGAAAATAAAAATTATTTTCCAGCGCACATAGCGGATGCACTTCAAAAATGAAATTACTGCAAGGGCCATGCGGTAGTTGGGCGGTAACTCCAAATTGACATGCATTGGTTACACGTAAGCGCCTACATGGCTTAGTAAAAGGGCCCTTTTATTATTTGTTGATATACCGTCCATTGGAATTATCATCCGGGCACTTTGCAATTCATCAATTGTCTAAAAACACCTACTTCTATGTTTATTGGTTCTATTGCTTCCTCTTCTGGTCTTATTTATCGGCCTCTTTTCTTTTATATCTCAATGTTATATATATTTTTTATTGCTACATTCTCTGTTTTTAAATTATACTCTCAGAAGATCAGCAAAGCAATACCTAAATTTATGTGGCTTCATGAAAAAGGTAGAAACAATTTATTAGAAGAAGGTTTCAAAAACCTTAAAACTATCATTATTTTCTCAAGAATAATAACAATTCTGAATGAAGAAGGGGACAAGTTTCTATAAGCCAGCTGAAAAGGTTTTATTAGCGTCTTTTATCACAGGTCTGAACAGGGACAGGTCTGAATAAACAAATACTGAATGATGCCTATTGTCAGCTACACAGGCACTTAGGGACCCTATGAGTAAAGTCTGGTAAAGTTTTGCATTTACTATGTGGTAACTGCAAAGCTCTGATGGCAGTGATACTGCCAGAAATGTGTGTGAGGTTTTTTTTTTTTTTGGGGGGGGGGGGGGGCGTGCAACATGATTGAACAGTAGACATAGAAGATCCCGTTTCATCTGCCTCCTCCACACACATACACATACATATGCATATGTACACCAGTATCATAGCTGGTGGGAATCCCCAATCCTATAACAGCTGAAGAAATCTGAAGTCCGCCCCAAGTCAGCTGTGCATGAAAAAGTTCAACAGTCAGCAGCAGTACTTTGAGCCACTGTTGAGCTTACTCATGATACCAGCATCAAAGGCTCAAAATGCTGCTGCTGCTGACTGCTGCATTTTTTCAGGAACAGCACAGCTGAATTAGGACAGGCTTCTTCGGATGGCAAGGCTTGTGGATCCCTTCAGTTACATGAAAGGTGCACCTGGATGCTGGATGGGCCTGAGGCTAAAGTCATATGATAACTGTTGAGATCATTACCAGTATCTCTGATGAATGTACTGCAGAGGAAAAACCTTTATAGTATGTTAACAGCTGTGACAGATATAGGAGTGGGGTACTGATCATCTCACTGCATCTTTTATTTGTTGGGTAGGAAGAATAACACATCACGTTCAGGGCTTTTTGCAAATTTTTATTTATCTTGAGGGGTAGGAGAATCTTGGCAGACTACTCTATTATTTTAGGAAGAAAGATGAAGAAGGATCAAATACAGATTGACCCCCTACATCTTTTCTTTGGTGGGTGGGAGGCAGGAAGATAGAAAAAGCCATCAATGGGGCAAATTATTAAAATTTTAGGGGTCCTTTTACTAAGGTGTGCTGAAAAATGGCCTGCGGTAGTGTAGATGTGAGTTTTAGGCCCGCACAGAATTATTTTTCAGCGCACCTACAAAAAATGCCTTTTAAAAATCTTTCCCGAAAATGGACATGCGGCAAAATGAAAATTGCTGCATGTCCATTTTGGATCTGAGACCTTACCACCAGCCATTGACTTACTGGTAAGGTCTCACACGGTAACCGGGCAGTAATGGCCTACACGCATCAAATACCACTTGAAGCAAGGAGCTGATGTGCTCCAGAAATGTAAAAATATTTTCCGGACGCGTGACAAAATTGAAATTACCGTGAGGGCCATGCGGTAACTGGGCAGTAACTCCAATTTGGCATGCGTTGGGCAGGCATAGGTGCCTAAGCAGCTTAGTAAAAGGACCCCTTAGGGAGCTGAGATGGAAGTAACAGGGCTGCCAAAAACACATTTTATAAATTTAATGATAGAGGCTGTACTGTATATTCCTTCAGCCTCTTCTCTCCTTGCCTATCTTATGATAGAGCTCTTCTTTCTTTTACGTATTTCTTCAGTTCTTTTTATTTCTTTTCTTTTATAATTTGATTTTAATGTAAACTGCATAGAAAGTTTACTCTTAGGTGATATATCAAATCTGTAATAAACTTGAAACTTGAAATTTAAAGGCAGTTAAAGAAACTAACTTAATTGTGGCCCTGTTTACTAAGCCTCGCAGTAGGCGTGCTATTGTTTTTAGCTAATGATAGAGACACCCGTACGTTCCCATGAGTGTCTCTAGCATTAACGCACGCTAAAAACACCAGCGCACTTTAGTAAACAGGGCCCTTGGTTAGTGCTGATTTTCAACACTAAGGGATCAATATTCAATTAGTGCCGCTGAATGCCAGCACTAGCCACTAAAGTTATGGCTGGATATTTTGTGGGTGGTCCAGGGGCAGAGCTGGCACTTATGCAGTTCACCTAGGAGCCCTTTAACTAAAGCTTAGCACATGTTAAATGCAAAGAAGCCCATTTTATACCTGTACACGTGCTGACAATTACCACCCGTGAGACCTTACCACTAAGTGAAAGAGTGGCAGTACGGTCTTAGGCCTAACATGGATTTTCATTTTGCTGCACATCCATTTTTGCTCCCCTCCCCCCCCCCCCCCCAAAAAAAAGAGGCCTTTTTTGCAAGTGTGCTGAAAAATGGACCTGCGCAAGTCCAATGCAAGTGTCTACACCAGCGCAGGCCATTTTTTGACACATCTTAGTAAAAGGAACCCTTAATATTTGGTGATATTGGTCTTGACGCAGTGATAAACAAATATGAGGCTAAACCCTTACACATTTTAGTACATATGGCTATTAAAATGATATAAGTAGAAATCAGAAACTTAAATTTTAACTCAAAATTTAAATATACAAGCAGTGAAAAAAAATTAAAACATTTTTTATGATATGTGCTCAGTTTTAAGTGTATACACTTAAACTCAGGAACTGAGATGTTATAGCACCTTTCCATGGAAAGGTATGGAAAGGTGCTATAACATCTCAGTTCCTGAGTTTAAGTGTATACACTTAAAACTGAGCACATATCATAAAAAATGTTTTAATTTTTTTTCACTGCTTGTATATTTAAATTTTGAGTTAAAATTTAAGTTTCTGATTTCTACTTATATTCATATATAAGAAACTGATTTTAAGAATACCCAGTGTATATACTCATATTAAAATGATATATCATTGCCGGAAAGATTTTTCCAAATTGAATTATAACGTGGTGGAATACTGTATGCTTAATAGCTAAATCTGAATGAGTAGCTGCAGAGAAATTTGGTTTGCTTCCCACTTATGATAAGGTTTGGTCACCACTTAATTTATTATTATCTTGTAACTTGCTTTGATTACTTATTATCCCTTATATGATACTTTTACATGCAGTAGTAAATGTGTGTATTCATATTTTATTTTTTACTGTTTTATTTTGTTAGTGGCTTTGCTTCCTGGCAGGAAGCATGGTTAAATGTGTTCTCTTGAATAACAGAGACGGTTGCTGTGTTTCTATCTACCCTGAAAGCTGCGAGTATGCATTTTGGCCACTTTGTTCTGGTTTTTAGTTGCTTTTAACTCTTTTTTTTTTTTGCCCTTATTTTGAACTTACCTTTTTAGGCAAGGCTGACTGTTGCTGCTTTCACTGGATTTTAGCTCTATTGCATGTTTGTGCCTTTTGGGACTGCAATGGGTATATGTCCCTTCTCTTGTTTATTCAGATTCATTTGGTACAAGTTTCTGTGAGTTGCCACATTCAGGGCCGCCGAGAGACTGAACAAGGCCAGGGGCAGGGCTGCTGCATCCACCTCCCCTCCCCGGATTTCCACCCCCTCCAAGATTGTTGTCATCCCCCCCCCCCCCCCCAGATTGTCACCACTCCTGCCCCCTCCCCCCAGGATCGCCGCTGTCGCAACTGAGACACCTTGGGGCTGGTGGGGAACCCGAGACCCCGCCAGCGGAAGAATCCAGCGCTGCTCTTCACTCCATGCCTGCCCCTGTGGTTACTTTTTTTTTCTTGTCACACATGCTCGGTTTCAAAACTGAGCATGCGCCCGAGGGGGAAAAGCAGCCACTCGGCACGGCAGCAGAGGCAAGCAAAGAGCAGCGCTGGAGGGAGGCCCGGCACTTGACTTTTCTCTCTCCTGCTCCTTTGAGGACGTGATCATTAGGGGCCCGTCAGGAGCAGGAGAGAGAGAGAGAGAGAGAGAGACTCCAGCACCGGGATCCTCTTAGAGGCTGGCCCCAGGAAATTTTGTCCCCCTGCCCCCCCCCCCCCCCAGCAGCCCTGGCCACATTCAGTAGTATTTAATTTGAATTTTTATTGGTTCTTATGAGTTCCATCATACTTTGGTTTAATGGTCTGTTTACAGTTAGTGTGTACTAGTTTTGTTTAATATAATATTTCTGTGTTATTTTCAGTTATACTGTTTTGCATATCATGTTATTTAACATATTAACAATGTTCCTTATGCATTTCTGTTTTTTTAAATAAATCTGCTTTAATAGTATGTCTTTAAACATAATACTTGTTTGACCTTGCCTCTAATAATGTATTGGTGGTTTGTTCCTAACTCATGTTTTATGAAGATATTTTAATAGTTTTTAGCATTCAGGATTGGTGTTTTATGTTTTATGATTTATTGTATGTTTTGCCACACAGCTATTTTAGCCTGTGACGCAGCCTCTAGTGAGGTGAAGCAAGCTGCAGTATGTACATTAGTCTTTAGGATTATACAGCTTCCATGAGTCATCTTTTGACCCCTCCCTCCTTGAACAGAGGATCATGTTCTTTTGAGCATCTGATCTTGCAGTTTCCCTCAGTGCAAGGAGTGCACCTGAAGAAAATGTTTTCACAGACTTTCAATTCCCAAGTCCCTAACTGTTGGAGCACTCTGCTTTTAGATGCTAGATTGGAAAATGATTATTTATGCTTTCAAAAGAAGCTGGAAGCTTTCCTTTTCCAGAAATTTCTGAAGGGCCAGACTGCTTTAGAATGTAAACTTACTGCTTTAAAATTGTAAATTCCTGGAAATGTTCTAGCTTCTTGTTGCTGCAGTCAGCATAGAGGAGAAAGAAGAACAATCCTCTACAAAGAATCAGAAGGAACAAAACAGCAGAGACGACAACAAGATAGCAGTCTTTATACAAATCTTCATTTAACCCTTAATTCTCATTTTACTCAACACAGGCCGTGTTTCAGCTTTAGTGCCAACATCAGGAGTCTAGAGATAAAATGAACATGATAATAAAAAGAACAGAGAATACAAGAATAGTCATACTGGGTCAATGGTCCATCTAGCCCAGTATCCTGCTTTCAACAGTGGCCAATCCAGGTCATAAGTAATTGGCAGAAACACGTTTAATAGCAACATCCCATACTACCAATCCCGGAGCAAGCAGTGGCTTCCCACTTGTCCATCTCAATAGCAGACTATGGACTTTTTAAACCCAGATATGCTAACCGCTGGTACTACATCCTCTGGCAGCGGGTTCCAGAGTTTAAATATTCTATCAGTGAATAAATATTTCTTCCTTTTTGTTTTAAAAGTATTTACATGTAATTTCATTGAGTGTTCCCTGGTCTTTGTACTCTTTTGGATCTATCGAGCATCTCTTTTGTAAGCTTAAGAGCCCTAATCTTTTTAGCCTTTCCTCAAATGGGAGGAGTTCCATTCCCATCATTTTGGATGCTCTTTGAACATTTTCTAATTCCGCTATATCTGTTTTGAGATAGGGCAACCAGAACTGAACACAATACTCAAGGTGAGGTCACACCATGGAGTGATACAGAGGCATTATAATATTCACAGTCTTATTTTGCATCCCTTTTCTAATAATTCCTAGCATGCTGTTTGCTTTTTTGGTCGCCATCACAGAAGATGGGCAGAAGATGTTAGTGTATTGTCTACACTGACACCTAGATCTTTTTCTTGAGTGCTGACTCCTAAGGTGGATCCTAGCAGCAGGTAACTATGATTTGGATTATTCTTACCAATGTGCATCAATTTACATTTGTTTACATTAAATTTCATTTGCCATTTGGATGCCCAGTCTTACAGTTTCCTAAGGTCTTCCTGCAATTTTTCACAATCTGCATGTGTCATCTGCAAATTTAATCACTTCACTCGTCATTCTGTTTTCCAGGTCATTTATAAATATGTTAAATAGCACCGGTCCCAGTACAGATCCTGTGTCACTCCACTATTCACCCTCTTCCATTCAGAAAAATGGCCATTTAACGCTACCCTCTGTTTTATGTCCAATAACCAATTCCTAATTGCCTCCTATCCCGTGTCTTTTTTAAATTTTCTCAGGAGTCTCTTATGAGGAACTTTTGTCAAAAGCCTTCTGAAATTCTAGATACATTACATCAACTTTTACCCACATGTTTATTTACAACTTTAAAGAATTGAAGCAAATTGGTGAGGCACGACTTCCCTTGGCTGAACTCATGCTGACTGTCCCACTAAACCATGTTTGTCTATCCTGCTTATTTTCGAACAAGAAGGCCAGCCATCTTCCGACACAAATCGGGAGATGGCCAGCCATCTCCTAAACCCAGCCAAATCGGTATAATCGAAAGCCGATTTTGGCTGGCTTCAACTGCTTTCCATCGTGGAGCCAGACAAACTTCAAGGGGGCGTGTCGGCAGTGTACCGAAGGCGGGATGGGGCAAGGTTATGAGATGGCCAGCTTCGCCCAATAATGGAAAAAAGAAAGCTGGCCCTGACGAGCATTTGGCCAACTTCACTTGGTTCCTTTTTGTTCACGACCAAGCCTCAAAAAGGTGCCCCCACCTCCCCTTACTCCTCCAGTGGTCAGCAACCCCCTCCCACCCACCCACCCCCCAAAAATAAAAAAAAAACATTTTTTTTTTGCCAGCCTCAAATGTCATACCCAGCTCCATGACATCAGTATGCAGGTCCCTGGAGCAGTTTTTAGTGCATTCAGTGCACTTCAGGCAGGTGGACCCAGGCCCATTTCCCCCTACCTGTTACACTTGTGGTGGTAAATGGGAGCCCTCCAACCCCCCCTAAAAAAACCCACTGTACCCACATGTAGGTGCCCCCCTTCATCCCTAAGGACTATGGTAGTGGTGTACAGTTGTGGGAAGTGGGTTTTGGGGGGGATTTCGGGGGCTCAGCACACAAGATAAGGGAAGTATGCACCTGGAAGCAATTTTTAAAGTTCACTGCAGTGCCCCCTAGGGTGCCCGGTTGGTGTCCTGGCATGTCAGGAGGACCAGTGCACTACAAATGCTGGCTCCTCCCATGACCAAATGTCTTGGATTTGGCTGGGTTTGAGATGGCCGCCATTAGTTTCCATTATCGCTGAAAACCAATGCCGGCCATCTCTAAAGCTGGCCCAAATGTTGAGATTTGGCTGGCTCCGACCGTATTATCAAAACGAAAGATGGCCGGCCATCTTATTTCGATAATACGGTCAGGACGCTTGAAGATGGCCGCCCTTATAGATGGCCGGCCCTGTTCGATTATGCCCCTCCACGTGTCCCATAATTGTATTCTTTATAATAGTTTCCACTGTCTTCCATGACACTGAAGACAGGCTTACCAGTCTGTAATTGCCAGATCATCTTTGGAACCCTTTTTAAAACATGGCGTTACATTGGCCACTCTCCAATCTTCAGGTACTACGAATGAATAGGTTACAGATCACTAATAACAGATCAGCAATTTCATGTTCGAGTCCTTTCAGTACCCCGGGGTGTATGCCATCCAGTCCAAGTGATTTATCACTTTTTAGCTTGTCAATTTGGCTCAGTACGTCTTTCAGGTTCACCGAGATTTCTTTCAATTCCTCCACATAGTCACTGTTGAAAACCATTTCCTGTACAAGTAGATCTCTAACATCTTCTTCCTTAAAGACTGAAGCAAAACATTAATTCAGTCTCTCCGCTATGGACCTGTCCTCCTGAGTGCCCCATTTGTTCCTACATGATCTATGAGTCCCATAGATTCCCTCACAGGCTTTTCACTTCTGATATACCTGAAAAAGTTGTTACTGTCAGTTTTTGCCTCTGCGGCAAGTTTCTGTTCATATTCTCTTTTAGCTTTATCAATGCTTTGCATCTAACTTGCCAGTGCTCATGTTGCTTCTTATTTTCTTCACTCAGATCCTTTTCCCATTCTTCAAAGGATGCTCTTTTGAATCTAATAGCCTCTTTCACTTCACCTTTTAACCATGCTGGCTGTAGTTTGTTCTTCTTTACACCTTTGTTAATATGTGAAATACATCTGGTCTGGGCTTCCACAATGTTTTTTTTAAAGAACATCTATGCCTGATTTAAAATCCTAATCTTTGCAGCCAACCATTTCAGCTTCTTTTTAACTATTTTCTTCATTTTGGAATAGACACTGTTTTAAAAACTGAAGCTGCTACAGTAAACATCATTAGTGGCTTCACTCTAGATATCAGCTCAAATTTGATCATGCTATGATCATTGTTTCCCAGCGGATCCAACGCTGTTACCTCTTGTACCATGCCCTGCATTCCACTAAGGATTAGATCTCAAATAGCTCCCTTTCTTGTCGGTTCTTGGACCAGTTGTTCCAAGAAGCAGTCATTTATTACATCTAAGAATTTTATTTCCCTAGCACTCCCTGGTGTCCAGTCAATACTTGGGTAATTGAAATTACCCAGAAAATGATAATATGCCTTTTTTCATTTTTTTAATCAATTTCATTTTATCTCTAGACTCCTGATGCAGGCACTAAAGCTGCAACATGGCCTGTTTCACGTCAAATGAGAGTTAAATGAAGATTTGTAGTCAGCATAGAACCATATAGTTGGATATTAGTGAAATATAAGTACCCTGTTTAAAAAAGGTTTGGACGGCTTCCTAAAGGAAAGTCCATAGACCATTATTAAATGAACTTGGGAAAAATTCACTATTTCTGGGTTAAGCAGTATAAAATGTTTTGTACTTTTTTGGGATCTTGCCTGGTATTTGTGACCTGGATTGGTCACTGTTGGAAACAGGTGGACCTTTGGTCTTTCCAAGTATGGCAATACTTATGTAATATTGCAGTGGCATAATAGAGTGCACTAATTTGCATCTGAGAAGTAGAGGAGTAGCCTAGTGGTTAATGCAGCAGACTTTGCTCATGAGGAGCTGGGTTCGATACCTACTGCATCTCCTTATGACTCTGGGCAATCACTCCATTGCCCCAGTACCTGTATATACTATCCAGCTTATTTTCAAAAGAGAAAGACGCCCATATTTTGACCCAAATCGGGAGATGAGCGTCTTTCTCCTGTGGGCGCCCAAATCGGTATAATCGAAAGCCAATTTTGGGCGTCTTCAAATGCAATCTGTCGCGGAAACGGGCAAAGTTGATGGGGGCGTGTCGGAGGCATGGTGAAGGCGGGACTGGGGCATGTTTATCAGCCGAGGAGAGATGGGCGACCTCGGCCGATAATCGAAAAAAGAAAGGCGTTTTTAGCGCAAATTTGGGTCACTTTTTTTGGACCCTTTTTTTTCACGAACAAGTCCCAAAAAAGTGCCCTAAATGACCAGATGACCACCAGAGGGAATCGGAGATGACCACCCCTGACTCCCCCAGTGGTCACCAACCCCCCTCCCACCAAAAAAAAAAAGAACTGTCAAAACTTTTTTTCCAGCCTGTATGCCAGCCTCAAATGTCATACCCAGTTCCATCACAGCAATATGCAGGTCCCTGGAGCAGTTGTTAGTGGGTGCAGTGGACGTCAGCCAGGTGGACCCAGGCCCATCCCCCCCTACCTGTTACACTTGTGGTGGTAAATGGGAGCACTCCAAACCGCCCCCAAAACCCACTGTACCCATATCTAGGTGCCCCCCATCAGCAATAAGTGCTACGGTACTGGTGTAGAGTTGTGGGGAGTGGGTTTTGGGGGGGGATTTGGGGGGCTCAGAACCCAAGGGAAGGGAGCTATGGACTTTGGAGGTATTTTAATTTTTTTAAAATTGTTACAAGTGCCCCCTAGGGTGCCCGGTTGGTGTCCTGGCATGTGAGGGGGACCAGTGCACTACGAATCCTGGCCGCTCCCATGACCAAATGCTTTGGATTTGTTCGTTTTTTAGCTGGGCGCCTTCGGTTTCCATTATTGCTGAAAACCGATACCGCCCAGCTCAAATCCGCACAAATCTGATGCATTTGCCCGGCACAAACCGTATTATCGAAAAAAAAGATGGACACCCATTTTTTTTTCAAAAATACGGTCTGTCCCACCCCTTCACCTACCCGTTCTCAGAAATAGACGCCCATAGAGATGGGCGTTCGCGTTCGATTATGCTAAATTGGAAATACTGCTGGCCCAACGTCACCGCCGGTGGTAGTTCCACCCGGAACGTGCACTATTTATGGTGCTCCAGAATTTATTTTTCTGTTGCACAGTGATAACCTGGCAGTAATCAGGCATCACCATGTGTTGCCTGGTTACCGCCAAGTTACCTTGGGAGCCCTTACCATCACCTCAATGGGTGGCGGTAAGTGCTCCCTTCCACATGACCACGTGATAAGGGCTATCTTACCGCATGGCCATTTCTTGGTGCTTTTTATCCACTACGCTAAAAAGGGACCTGGTGTGTGGGAATAAATGGACCCACTGCTACCGCAGGGCCCTTTTTACAGCAGCTTAGTAAAAGGACTCCTCTGGTGGTAAGAACTATGCAGTTCATGGAGGAAAATGGGTATGAACTACATACGAATTCCCAATGTACCTGAACGTTACCCACCTCGAACTACTACTGAAAAAGGTGTGAGCAAAATCCAATTAAAATATTGCAGTAAGTGTGAAGTACTTACTACATCCCTAACTGGCACTTTGCAGTTAACATGGATTCACTTAAAGCCTCCTCAAGAGGCTGCTTGCAACCCAGTTTAATGAATGCTAATGAATATTACCATGCGGTAATTGCAGAGGACATACTGGGCAATCTCCCAACAACTACCGTGCAGTCCTTGCACTTACTCTGCATTCATTTTTTATGTTAAAGTGCAGTATTTAAAAAAAAACTTTGCACACTTTAGTAAAAGGGCCCCATAGAGTGTAAGTTTTCTGGAGTCAGAAAAATACTTACTGTACCTGAATGAAATTCCCATCAAATTACTAGTGGAAATGTGCAAACTAAATCTAATCCAAAATATGATTTTTTTAAGGATATCCTTAACAAATATGAATGAGAAAGATTTACATACAGTTAAGGTAGTGGACATATAAATCTCTCTCTGAACCTTCATTAAGGATATCCTGCAAACCTGGCCTGTTGATGGCCCTTGAGAACTTGGAGTGAAGACTAAGGTACTCTAATCATATCATGGTAAATCAGGAAATGTATCTTTGCACAAGAGGCAATTAATTAAAGGCTTGGGAAGAGCATATGTATAAGAAACATGAATTCCATTAGAAAATATAATTGTCTCAAATCATGGACCTATATTACATCATTTAACTTTTGTAGCATTAAATGCCTGAAAGATTAAAGCATAAAATAGTTTCTGTGAACATGTACAGAACAGTTAGACACTTGAAGATAGACAGTATTATAGTGTTGCTTTAAATCAAGGAGTGACATATCAGGAAAAATGAATTACTTTGTCCTGAGTGCACCATATAATAAGCAGAGGTACCAAGGCCTGCTAGAATAATTTGAAAGTGAAACACAATCATACATAATGTACATGATAAAATAGAATCATAAATGATACACATAAATATAAAAGTAAATAAAAATGCAGCCGAATCATATGAATTATGCTTAAAAGATGCTTAAGGATACTGTAGATTATGGAAATATTTCAACCTACATTGCAGCTGACTCATATCCAGCTGGGTTGAAGTGCTTCTTGAGAATCTATAGTGATGAAATACACATTATAAATTCTCAGGATGTCTTCTGAGTGCCACAAAACTGACTACCCTCTAACAGCCAGCATGAAGGCTGTTAAGGAAGGAACACTACAGGGCTGCAGGAGTTTTAAGCACCATGGACAGTTCTTAGCAAATCAGTAAGGGCTAGATTCAATAAATGGCACCCAAAGACAGATGCTGGGATGATCCACATTAAGCTAGTATTCTGCAAAGAGTACCCTGCGCAGAGTGTACTTTATAGAATATTAGCTTAGTGGTCCTTTTACAAAAGGCACGCTAGCAGAAAGAGACTATGCAATTTTTTTCCACAAGATAACAGTGATATAGATGTTTTAAGTTTGCTATTTTTCAAAAACCTGGAATGCCTTCCCGTGGGAGGTGGTGATGAAAATGGTAACAGAATTCAAAAATGCATGGGATAAACATAAAGGAATCCTGTATAGAAGGCATGGAACCAAACAAGCTTAGTGGTAATTAGATGGCAAAACCCTGAGAAGCAAAGAGGGGCATAATCGAACGGCGCCGGCCAAATCGATGGGCGGCCATCTTCGGGGCCGGATCCGCGAAGGGAAATATGCTTGGTGCCGGCCAAATCGCTCGCCAGGGTTTGATGAGATGGCCAACTCTGATTTTCAGCCATAATGGAAACCGGAGCCGGCCATCTCAAATCCAGTGAAATGTAAGGCATTTGGGTGTGGGAGGAGCCAGCATTTTTGGTGCACTGGCCCCTCCTGACATGCCAGGACACCAACCGGGCACTCTAGGGGGCAATTTAAAAAAGTAATTAAAAAAACAAAATTAGCTTCCAGGTGCATAGTACCCTTCCCTTGTGTGCTGAGCCCCCCCCCCCAAATCCCCCCCCAAACCCACTGCCCACAACTCTACACTATTACCATAGCTCTAAGGGGTGAAGGGGGGCACCTGCATGTGGGTACAGTGGGTTTTGGTTTTTTTGGGGGGGGGCTCCCATTTACCAGCACAAGTGTAACAGGTGGGGGGATGGGCCTGGGTCCACCTGCCTCAAGTGCACTGCACCCACTGCAAACTGCTCAAGGGACCTGCATATTGCTGTCAGGGAGCTGGATATGACATTTGAGGCTGGCATACAGGCTGGCAAAAATGTCTTTTGTTTTTTGTGTGTGTGGGAGGGGGTGGTGACCACTGTGGGAGTAAAGGGATATCATTCCCGCTACCCTCTGGTGGTCATCTGGTCAGTTGGGGCACTTTTTTGGGACTTGGACCTAAAAAATAAGGGTCCAAATAAAACGGACCAAATTCTCCTGATGGCCGGCTTTCTTTTTTCCATTATCGGGCGAAGCCGGCCATCTCAATGCACGCCCCCGTCCCACCCCTGTCCCACCTTCGCTACCATGCCAACACGCCCCCTTTCAACTTTCGCCGGCCCCGCGACGGAACACATTTGAAGCCGCCCAAAATCGGCTTTTGATTATGTTACATTTGTACCCCGCGCTTTCCCACTCATGGCAGGCTCAATGCGGCAGGCAATGGAGGGTTAAGTGACTTGCCCAGAGTCACAAGGAGCTGCCTGTGCCGGGAATCGAACTTAGTTCCTCAGTTTCCCAGGACCAAAGTCCACCACCCTAACCACTAGGCCACTCCTCCACTCCGCCGCCCATCTCCCAATTTGTGTCGGAAGATGGGCGGCGATCACTTTCGAAAATGAGCTGGAAAGTCAGTTCTGGGCAGACTTCTATAGTCTGTGCCTTCATCATGGCTGGACAGATTCTGCTTCAGTAACTGGAGAACAAGGATAGAGCCAGGCAGACGTCTATGTTATGTGCCTGAAAATGGCAAGGACAAACCAAATTCAAGTATAGGTATGTAGTATCAAATCATACCTATGAGTTTATCTTGTTGGGCAAACTGGATGGACCATACAGCTTTTTATCTGCAGTCATCTACTATGTAACTATGGAGGGGCATTTACGATATGACGTTTAAGTCCAAAATTCAAGTGGGAAATATAGCCATTTTCAAAACAGAAAAATGTCTATCTTTTTTTTTAATGGTTATTTCCAAGATGTTTTTGTGCTCTGTGCATTTATCTTTAAAAAAAAAAAGAAAAGAAAAAAAGTCCAAGTGAAAAACACACAAAATCAAGCCATTGAGATGTAGAAGGAGCCAGTATTCTTGGTAGACTGGCCACACAGGCATCCCAGCAGAGCAGTAGGGCACCATAGGGAGCACTGCAGTGGACTTCACATAAAAGCTCCCCCATTATATTGGTGGTGAGCCAATATCCACCAAATCTACTGTACCCAACTGTACACCTCTACAATAGCCCTTATGGCTGAAGGTGTCACCTATATGTGGATACAGTAGGGGTTTCTTTTGGGGGGTTGGGGTTGGGAGGGGGCTGTCACTTTCCTCCACAAGTGCAATAGCGTGGATTAAGAGCCTGGGTTCCTTTCTCTACAGTGCTTTGCACTGAACAATAGACCACTCCAGGAACCAACTTGCTGCTCTAATAGGACTGGCCATAACATCTGAAGCTGTGATAGAGCCTGGTATGTACTGTTTCATTATTATTTTTGCAGGGTGGGAGTGGATCAGTGACCACTGAAGGAGTAAGAGGGTGTCATTCCTTTTTTTTCCTGCAGTAATCATCTCATCATTTAGGGCACTTTTTCATGTCTTATTCCTTAATAAAACAGGTCTAGACCATAATGTTGAACTTGTAGCCCTGGATGTTTTTGTTTTGTTCCATTATGGCAAAAACGTCCAAGTGTTTGGAAAGCCCAGATCTTACCCTTAACACACCCCTGACATGCTTCTTTGTGATCTTGAACACACTTCTGACGGACTTCATAGAAAAACATCCAAATATTGTGAGCTGTCTTTCTTAAGCTGCAGGGGAAGACAGCTCACCGCTTGGGAGCTTTATTCTTTGTGCTACACTGCACTAACCAGACAGGGAAAACATTGGACTGTTCCTGCTGGTTTCATGTTCAGCCCCTGATGCAGCCCTTGAGAGGGTGAAACATGGCCATGTTGGGTGGTTAGAGGAGAGATATATGCTGAATTTATGTACCTGCATTTAATACATTTTGTTTTATTTTATTTTACTGTGTGGGTCTGCTTTTTTGTTGCTATTGTTGGATCTTTCAGACCGCTTGCCTATGTGTTTTTTGGGTCCATGTATTTTAGAACAGGCTTTGTGAGAGGCGTGATTGCTGATATTCAGCACTAGCCAGCTAAGGAGGAAATTTATCAATGTGGGCTTCCATTAAGATGGGTTTTTTTCACCACTAACTCATGCTATTTTAGTACAGGACCCTGAAATGAGACCTAGTTACTAATAAATGGAGTTGACAGTAAAATAATCCATCTCAATGACAGCCTATATTGAAAACTTCCCCCTTAACTGTCTCAAAGGATGATAGTCGATACTCTTACCCTTAGTCTCTTTCTTTAAAATGAGGCCAACAAGGAAAGAGATCCCTATGTCGCAGTCGTTGGCCCAACTTGCCTTATACAACTCTTGTCTTATGCTTATCTGAAAGACAGGACACAATTTCATGCCCTGGTAGCTGCTGCACCTAGGCCTCTTTTGGTAAAGAAAATTTAAACATTTTCGCAAACGGGATTAGAAATATATGACTCTAATTCCAAGTGCCAGACAGTAGAGAGCCTTCTCTGGAACTGATTACCCCAATATTGGTATATTAAAGCCTTTCACATGTTTCTATATCCTTTGTAAACATTATAACAGTGTAAACAAGTAAAACACACAGCATACATCCAGATCATAGTTCCTATAGATATTCTCTAACAAGATTGTGTGTTTACAGTGGGTAAGGAAGAAGGCTTTTTCTATTGTGTAGGTGAATAAATTACCAAATATTGGCTTAGAAGGTGCTTATTTTCACTTTCGTGACATGGTAACAAAGCCTGGCTTTAGCAGATGGCCTTGTGGGTGCTGAAGGTTAAGGATGTTTTAGTTTATAATCCTGGAGGGGTTATGATATGTTCTGGGGAAACTGCAGTATCATTGGCCTTGATATTCAGCACACAAAGTACAGTGAAGGTGACTTGATAAAATTAAAAGATGATTTACCAGTTGTCAGCAGCTTTATTTACTAACATTCAAGACTGTTGACAACTGGTACATTGTCTTATCATTTTTTCAAGTCACCTTCGCTGTGCTTCGTGTGCTTTTGAGACTGCGAGGGCTTGTGTTCTTCTGTTTTAACCTCGATATGCAGCAACACATATCCAGATACACATGTATATCATTAATCTGCCCATGCTGTATCCCTACAACTTCCCTGAGCATGCCTATTCTAAAGTCACACAGGAAAACTAGGAGGCAAGTGCTACAGGACCAACAAAGGACACAGGAAAGTAATACCAGGCCACAAAACAGAGAAATAAAGTTCTGATGCTTCTAAAAATTGACACATCATACAGCCACACAACCTAACCACTACACCGCTACTGAGGAAATCTAGACTGCCCCAACTTGACATTTCATCCTTTAGATTGTAAGCTCCTTTGAGCAGGGACCGTCCTTCTTTGTTAATTTGTACAGCGCTGCGTAACCCTAGTAGCGCTCTAGAAATGTTAAGTAGTAGTAGTAGCCACACAATCCAAATTTTACTCATGGAAAGAAGCACCACAAGATTTTATTTAATTGAGACAATTTCCAACAGATTGTGACCCTTGATGCACCCTGCTCATGTGAAACATGGCTGCCATTGGTGCTGCAGGACCGAAGATTTGCTTGCTTTTGGACAGGTGCATGAGGGGAGGAGGAGAGAGAACCATTGGCAGGGCAAGTAGAGGAGGGATATATGCTGGACTGTGCAGGGAGAAGAAAGAGAGTGAAAGAAGAAGGGATGCCAAATTGAAGGAGAAGGATGGAGGAAGAAGAAGAGAAAGGGAGAGATGTTGTAGTCAGAGGGAAGGAAGGAACAAAGAGAGAGAGAGAGAGAGATAATGGACCTCTCAGTGAAGAGGATGGAGGGAAGGAAGAAAGAAAGAGAGAGAGGTTTTGGACTAGGGGGAATGAGAGAGGGAAGAGAGAGAGAGAGAATTACCTTGGGGTAGAGGGAAGGGAGGGAGGGAAGGATGTTGGACAATGAGAGGGAGGGAGAGCTGAACCTTGAGAAACTGGGCCTTTAATCAGTGGTGTAGCCGTTGGGGGACCTGGGCCTATGCTGGAGATCCTAAGTGCACCAAGTGACATGTAATTCATGCTGTTCTATAAACTACCCCT